>NW_023423083.1:0-1308 GCF_002922805.2 Oryzias melastigma
TGTTGCAGCTTGAAAAGCATCGCCTATACATATTTACAGAGAGTTTGTCTCATTGCAGGGGTGTCGTTTTAAACTGGAATAGACCTATCTTTTTATTTGAATAATTAATGAGTTCTTAATATTAAAGGTTTCTTGTATATTTCAAATGTCAATTTCAAGTGCATCGATTTTCTAATTATTTCTATGCTTGTGATTCATTTATTTGATCTGGCTTTTTTCTTCCTGACACATCTCACTGAATTCATTTAGACATGGAAGCAGCACATAAAAAAAAAATCACTAGATTGTAACCCAGCGTGATTCCATTACTTTATTTATTAATAATTGAACAAAAATCCTGAAAGTTAACTATTGATCTCCGCATTTTCTGTCAAAAATATTTATTCCTTTTAACTGAGAATGAGTCAAAGTGTAAAATTTGTATTTTTTAATCAAGTTATAAAGATATAGAGGGGCTAAAAAAAGGTTTGTTTTAAAATATAGATTATCGTTAAAAAATAAAAGATAAATTATGAATTATTCAATTAAAAAATATTAAAAATTAAGAATTGCTTAGATAAATAAAGGAATTAAATAAGTAAAAGTTTACATCCTTTTAAAGGAGGGGAAACCTGAGAACTAGTTGAAAACCCATAAAATTTAGAAATGACAAACTTTTTAAAAACAAAAATAGTTCAGTAAACTTCAAGTCAGGTAGAGTTAAAAAGATAAAAACAAAAAGTGTTTCTTTTGTTCTAAATATATCATCAAATTCTGAAAAATTATGTAGGAAAATAGTTGCAAAATTTTGAACAGTCTGCAACTTTACATTTTTTTTATTTCTTTCTGAGGCGTATTAAAACGTTTGGTTGAACAGGAAACTTTATACAATATTAAGACTCTGTGGTGAGGTGGATATTCTGAAGCTCACTGACAGACTCAGGATGAAACTTGACCTCTCAGGTGCACTGTGCTGGTTTTTATTAGCATTATTTTGAGTGATTGTGCTTCAAGATTCTCTTTGGTGGGATCTAGAGGTTTCTAGGGCCATTATTTAAAACCCCACTCCAATAAAAATGGTGTTTTCTGTGTTTTTAACATGTTCTTGTAGCATTTTATCATGATGGAGGAAATATATAAACATATTTATGATTAAAACTTAATTTCTTCACATTTATTAATTCAAAATGTGTTGAATAAGGAGCAATTGAAGAGCTGCCGTTTGAAAAAGCTCCGGTTTGTGATGCAGCAACGTAAAAAGCAGGGCCAAAGTCTCCACTACACTTCTAAAGCATCCACTTGCAAACAAACAGATGCATGAATGTTTTC
>NW_023423084.1:0-1308 GCF_002922805.2 Oryzias melastigma
TGCCGCCAGACCTGAAATTTTTCTTGGCTCCACAGACCCGGAAGAAAGGTTAAGGTAAGGATTACGGTTAATACACCAAATGGGTTCTGAATGTGGCTGTCTGCAACTCTGACATAGTGTTTAAAACATTTCTGCTTCAGGAAGTGTGAACCAAGCTCCGAAGGTTTGGTATCATTAGACCGTCAATAACTGATATCTAAATAAAACGTGGAACTGAAAATGTCAACCCATTAAACCTTTGAAAAGAAAAGAAGGCGTGTGGGGCATAGAGGTTTATTACAGTTTTGCTGTGGGTTAGTCTGCTGCCATCATCATACCGACTTCAAAATCTGCAGGTACAGCACAAATGAGAATTCATACTAATTTGGGCCACCATCTCCCTTCAAGATCTTGAAAACGTGCATGTTGATCAAAGCAGTGACTGTCATTGAGATGAGTCTAAGGTGTACCAGACTCTCCCTGATCACAGCCAAGATGATACAGCTGTAAACATTTCTTACACGTATATTTTCAAAATTACTCTTACCACCACACAATGTTCAACAAGCTTTCCATCAGCTAAAATTGCTCATTAACAATATTCTTAGCTGATTTTTTTCTTGTTATGCAACATTCCTTACAGTCTCGTAAGATTTATCTGCCTTCTTCAGTGTGTCTGCTCCCAAAAGCCCTATCAGAGGCGCAGTCCTCTCCTCTTCTAGCCAAACAAGCCGGGGTCGTGCAGGCTCGCAGTCTGCAGGAGGCGCTGGAAGTCCTGGAGCGTCCACGGCTCTCCTTGCGCCTGCACAGAGGCTGCGCTGCTGCTGCCGGGGCTGATGCTCTGAGGGTCGTTGAAGGTGACCAGAACGTCCGTGGAGAACTGCGGCAGACGGATGACGCCCAGGTGAACGGTCACTGCATTCCTGGCTTCCTCGTTGAACTTGGACACGCACTGTGCGCCTGTTATCATCCACGCAGATCTGCACTCCGACAGGCACAGCTCGGCTTTGGGCAGCTCCAGCGCGCCGGTAACCTCGGAAGCCCCCACAACCCCATTGCTGCATGCTATGTCCTCGAGGTGGTATCTGGCAGCGTCCTGATCAGCCACGTCGGCCTGATACTCAACCAGCTCCACGATCAGGCTCTGGTCTGTCTGAGCGTGCACGAAGACCTCCTGGTTGTCCGGGATGTCTCTGAGGACGCTGACATCCGTGGCGTTTGAGGGGAAGGCTGCGGACATCGCTCCTCCGAAGAGAGGACGAGCTCCTGCGGTCTGCATGGCTCTGTGCGTGCAGACTGATCCCTCACGGTGCAGCGTGAGCATCCGGT
>NW_023423085.1:0-1087 GCF_002922805.2 Oryzias melastigma
AAGAAAAAAAGCTATGGAAATTTTGAAGTGAAGGCTGGAGAATATTGGTTGTTGCAGGTAGTTGTATAAACAAATACAATGTATAGTCAAAAAGCATACAGTGGAATGGTTAAGTAGTGCAAGTACATACATGTTTTACGTTTCATTGTCCACATCTGACATCTTTGATGGGGGGCAGTGCAAAGCAAGTGTAGTCTGTTTTACCTGATGGGATACAGTTTCTGTCGAGGGGGATGGAGGGGAGGCTGCTGCTGCTGATATTCCTGGTGATAGGCTGTATGATTTGAGAGTGTAGCAACTAAAAGGAGCATGGGAGAGATGGTAGCTGATTACACATTTGTTATGTGACCATGACAAGATGCAAAGATAAGACATTGGAGATGGTTCACTGTGACTGACCAGCTAAACTGCTGATAGTTTGGTGGAGAGTTCTTGCTGAGAGAAGCTGTAGCCGAGGTTGACTGCTGGAAATAAACAGAACATGGTGCTCTTGGGAAAGCCGGCTAGACACCAACAACTGCTGCAGGTAGAGATGATAAGTGAAAAGATAAAAACATTTAATTTAAAGGGGAATATTAGTGGGGAAAAGATAGAGGAGGTGTGGGTATATGTTTATCTTGACTTCTTTAAGCAGATCAATGTGGAGACACAGGTTAGCATGTACAGTACAGTAGTGTAGCTGTGTCATATACCTTGAACTTAGAACTTTTTAGCAACACAGTACACAAACAAATTTAGAACAAAGATCAGTAAAAAAAGATCATGGAAATTATTACTTTCCAAAAGACATTTATTTGGCCCCATGGCCTCTTACAAAAGCAGTAAGAATAGGAATTTTGTCAGTCTAAATGAAGACACAAAGAAAGATACATATATACATATTACACATAAAAAAAAAATAAGTTGCAACCAGAACAGTTCACTTTCCTTCAGGATTCTTAGCTTTTTCTGACAGTTGTGTGTATTTGTCTGTGAGTGTGTGTGTGTGTTCTATTAGCATCAATTACACATCACAAAGTGGCATTGGTCTTTGTTGCCATTATAAGAGCAACTTCCTGTAGCCCAAGCTCCGAAAAATGTCAATGAC
>NW_023423085.1:20585-21893 GCF_002922805.2 Oryzias melastigma
TAATCATCAACCACTGTCATATTTAATTCCTACTTTAGACATTGACAATCTTATCATACCTTGAACAGATTCAGACTCAACTGCATTTCACAGGTGTGTGAGTGTGTGTGGTATTGTAGCTGGGGCTCATATTCCCTTTTATCAAGGAAACAGTACTGCAATGCTCCAAAAATTACTGTCATGTGTTTTTCTGATAAACATTAGCCTTCCTCCTTAGGTCATCAAGCCAGAGCAGAAAGAGATTCTCCTTCTAGACTCCCTCTATGCTCAAACCAACTTGGGATTTAGAGCCCAGCAGTTCATCCCACTCTTGAGGTTACATAATGAGTTTCGACATTTGGTCACGTTCCTATGACCTTTAACTTTGTTTGGTCGTGTTCTACAGACCTTTTGTATTTTTCTGATAAATGTTATGTTTTTTGGTCACGTTCCTATGACCGTTTTTGAAAGTACAGTGACAAGAAACAGTTTATGAACCCTTATTAAGAAACAAATTGAACTTTAATTTTGTGTCTATAATTATGTGGAAAACAGACAAATACAGTATACTAATAAATCAATTGTGTATTCATATAATCACTATTTTTTTTTCTTTCTGTTGAGAATCATCTAACATCCACAGATATATTTTTAAAGAAATGGTTCACATATCCCTTCCTGTCACTGTACTTTTTCTTTAAGGTATTTCTAGTAATGAGGTCGTGTTCATGAGACCTTTGGACATTGTATTTAACCCACATGTTTTTTACATTCACAGAATTTTAATCTTCTTAAACACACAGGGCTGTTGCACTGAAAATATGTGCAAGTGCATGGACAGAGTTGACGGGCAAGGATTTAGTGGTAACACTTGACATGTAGTGGATGATGGAAATATGAAAGACAGTTAAAAGTATTGTTAAAAGAAGAAATATGAAGTTAACGAAGAATAATTGATCTAAAACCATGTAAAAGGTTCCTCTAGCAGTATTGTAAATGTATGACAATAGTACCATCATTTCTTACTACTTCACTGTCACTCCGATAATGTTTGCTCTCCTTAACACAGGGCTTCCCAAAGCAAGATTCTGGGGTAGACTGTGGGGCTTTCATGCTAATGGTGTGTAGTAGCATGCATTGCTGCAAATGTGTTTGAAATCCTTTGCTTTTCTTTTTTTTATGAAGTTTGAAGTAGATAAAAAAGCATGGGTACTTATGATATGATACAATATAAAGGTGTTCTGTTGTCCCAATTATGAATTCATTAAAATATGATCGTGTCTAAATATTTAACTTTTTTCTACAGGCTGCGCTGTATATTGTGCTGGG
>NW_023423086.1:0-1308 GCF_002922805.2 Oryzias melastigma
GGGACGAGGTCCGCCTGCTCGCTTAAACTGAGGACAAAACAGTCATTAAAACATATCTGTGCAGCAGGTTGATGTGTGCAGGAGGAGGATCAGGGCTTACGTTGTCATCAGGAGATCTGCTGTCAGCTCTGTGGTGTCGAGGGTTATGTTGGATGTACTCAGGTTGATGGAGAATTTCAGCTGAGAACAAAAACGTTCACATGTTTCTGTTTAAAATATGAGGCTTTAATTTAATTACTGAGTTTATGATGATTATTTTTTGTACGTTTTTAACCCCAGTTTAGGCAGGTATCTGTTTGTTACCTTCGTGTCACGTTTGACGGGGTTTCCCAGGTCACATTCTACCTGAGAGCCGTTCTGGTTTGCTTGACATCTCATCTGCAGTCAGTCAGAATATCACACAAATACTGTTAGAACGCAGCTCGTTTAAGCATCATCACCTGTACAGCGGCAGCTCAGGACGAACCGTTGCAGGAACCCTGGAGCCGGAATACGACAGCGTGTTTGGAAGCGAAATGAGGAGTTGAGCCACATGAGCGTCGTCGCCGTCATCCTCGGGCTGATGAGGGTCGGAGGGCTTGTTGGTGATGGTGATTTCCAGCACCACCAGCTGCTGGTCTGACAGAGAGAACACCTGCACGCCGTCCTCATCCCTTCAAAAGAAACCAAAGAAACACCAGGTACAAAAAAATTTAATTATGACTACAATAAAACAAATTAGACAAAGTCAAATAAAGCAATACTTTGTTAAAAGTCATTCAAATAAAAAGCATTTTGTCAAACACAGATTATTCATATCCATCTTAATTCAATTTTTTTACAAGAATCACAAAATTGGGTGAGAATATAACAAATAATGCTAATGTGAATGCTTTTTGCAAAATAAGGTCACTGGAGATGCCGAAACAATTAACTTTAATGGTTGTATAATGTCCGGAATGGGCTGAACAGATTGATGCCAAACTTGTATAATTTGCAGAAAGTGCGCAAGAATTTGAAAAATGTCTTGAAAAATCGCAAAAATTGCAATCATTTTCAAAATTAACATAAAACTGATAAAAACCAAAAGTAGAAGCAGGAATACCCTGAATGTGCTGAACGTTTTGATACCAATATTGCGTATGTTTCAAAGTGTGCAAAAATTTGAAGAATTTTTTTGTAAAAGATCGCAAAAATTGCATAACATTTAAAATGCGTAAAAGGTATAAATGCCAAAAGTACAAGCATGAATGTCCTAAACATGCTGAACGTTTTGATAACAAAATTGCAAAATTTGCAGAAATTGCACAAATA
Organism: Oryzias melastigma; assembly: GCF_002922805.2. Taxonomy (NCBI): domain Eukaryota; kingdom Metazoa; phylum Chordata; class Actinopteri; order Beloniformes; family Adrianichthyidae; genus Oryzias; species Oryzias melastigma. The sequence continues at coordinate 1,294 of NW_023423086.1, forward strand.
TTTGAAGAATTACGT
>NW_023423087.1:0-1308 GCF_002922805.2 Oryzias melastigma
GATGAGCATGCTCTGTGTTTTTGCAGCTTTACTTCACTGAAGAGATACTAAACTTTACCCCAAACTTGACGACCCAAAAGTTGCCGTATTGCTAGCATTTGGTTGGCCAAAATAAAGCAACATTTGGTCAGTATTGGTCATTCCTGAGCCATATCCACTTTAACCGTGGATTGAAGCCCAAAATCACTGATATATTCATAATTTTATTTGGAAAAATAGTTTATTTTTTATTTTTTTTATTTTAGTAATGTCTGCTTCGGTTACAGTCTTGAAAATACCATTAATTAATCTTTAATTTCTTGAATCTAAAGAATTGCTTTTTCATTTTATACTTATTTTGTTGCTGCTCCTCTCTAATTAAATTCTACATTTACTCATGGAGCACTGGTTCCATGCAATTGCAAAATAAAGAATTTTGGTTATTTTCCTCTTGGAAAAAAAAACATTAATTACACAGGAAGTGGCAAAACAAAAGCATCAAATGTACACATGATGTTTAAAAATCTTCCTTAGAGTTTCCTTGACCTTTTACTTTTCAGTTTAGCATCATCATCAAGCCTCTGTTTGAGTCATTCAACAGCATGGTGACGACGACGAGCAAGGCCAGGCTGTGCCAGACTACACTGCAGTGGTTGGATTGTCACTGCTCTCTCCCAGTCCTCAGACCAAGTAAGGCTACATTTCTGGAAAACTGCAGAAATGGAAGGAAAGAAAAAATATTCTTTTGGTAGCAGCATTAAAACGAATCTAAAGGCGAGCTAACTATTAATTTTACTACTGTGTAGTTTTGGTATTTGTTCATCTATCTTAAAATAATGACATACCGTGCTTTAATGGCAGGTTAAGTAATGTTTTTTTAAACCAATTTTATAACAGCTTTATCTTATAGTGTTAAAATATAAGACCTTGCATATTTTATATGCTATTTTATGAGAAAAAAAAAAACAGACATTTGCTGTCAATAGACCAGAATTAGCAGCAAATGCAACTTTTTTCACCTGTATTTCCTTAAGCATATCTTACAAAATTGGTCTTTATTGAATATTCTGTTGTTTTTCTATAAATAGATCTTAAAAAGCATTTTAATAGAAATGATTGACAGATTAATTTTATACATTAATATCAGATGGTGGTGTTGAGTTTTTTTTTTAATTCATTATTACTAAAGGAAAATCTATGAATCACAAGGAATTAATGTTCCCATTTGTGTATGCAAGCTACTAATGAAAAAAAATTAAGAGGGGTTTCCCAAAAAGTTTCTCTAGTAAGAGCTTTTCTGCTTATTGTTTTACTTACATGTTTTTTACA
>NW_023423088.1:0-1308 GCF_002922805.2 Oryzias melastigma
CGCTGTTTTGGCCAATTTAGGCTATTTTAAAGTTTTTTAGGCTGTTCTGGAGTTTAGCCAATATTTACACGCTAACTGTTTTGGCTAATTTGGGCTTGTTTTGTGTTTTAGGCTACTTTGGAATTAAGATAATATGTCAGCTACATGCTAGCTGTTTTGGCTAACCTAAGTTTGTTTTCATAGTATTTTTTAGGCTAATTTGTCATTTAGCTAATATTTTTAGCTAAAAAGTTACAATTTTAAAGTCTTAAAAATTGACATTCTTTTAGCTTTTTGGACTATTTAAGCATTTACTGAGATTTTATAGGTTATTTTGGAGTTTAGCTAATATGTCAGCTACATGCTAGCTGTTTTGGCTAACCTAAGGTTTTCTTTTTTTTCACGGTTTTTAGGCTAAGTTAGCATTTAGCTAATATTTTAGCTGGCTATCAGCTTCAGTGTTTTCAGCTTTTAGCTTTAGTTTTTTCAACTATCAATTTCAGCATTTTCAGCTATTAGCACTAGCATCTTCAGCAGCCAAATTCAGCTCACAGTATTCCTACAAGCATTATTTGCAGTTAATGATATATATTTAGTTAATAATTATGTTAAAAGTTGTGGTTTTAAAGTTTTAAAATTTTAGTTTTAGAGTGTCCATTAAATGTTTGTCCTGTTCGACCTCAGGTGTGTTTTGGATCTTGGCCCCCTGTATGACTGACTTTGACCTCCTGCTCTAATTTCTTCATCTCTGTAACTGCAGTCCGTTAGCTCCTCGTCTCACTGAACATTTGTCTCTTTTTTCCCTCCAGGTGTCGAGAGGGCTACCAGGGAATCCGCTGCGACCAGTTTCTGCCAAAGACAGATTCCATCCTGTCAGATCCAAGTAAGAATCCTGATCTGCAGGACAAACATCTGTAGGATAAAGAGTCTCTAAAATGACTGACGGTGGATCTGAGAACTCTCTCTGTGTTGCTTTGCTTCAATGAATTACTTTTTTACATAATCTACAAACATATTTGATGTCATCTGATTTTTCATGGGTCACCTGTATTGTACAGTCTTGGTCATTATTATCATCTGATGTTGAGCTGAACTGAGTCCAATCCAACTTTTATTTGGAGCATTTGTGTAAAATGATCAGTTAGAAATTCAGATTAAATCTGAATCTTCAAGTCCAATTCCACTCGCAGCACTGATCTACTTTTGGAGTGGAGGCATATTTGTGCTATTTCCATGCTTGGAAGGAACATCTGGAGGACTTTGCTGTTTGAAATGTCATAAATAAGATATCGCTCTGGTTCCTTATGTCACTCTGGCGGTTCTCCAGCT
>NW_023423089.1:0-888 GCF_002922805.2 Oryzias melastigma
GCAAGAAAAAGAGAAAAAAACAATTCTGCTGCTATTTTTGAAGTTCTTTATTCCCTTTTTAGCACCGCATAACTTTACAATTCTTCTTAAGTTTTCTCAGTTACTGTAAAAAAAAAGTCCATACACTGACACCATTATCTAACACCTTTTAGACAATTGGGAAAAGAGATTGTCTTCTTTTTATCTTAAGTTACACGATTAAAATGTCTAATTAAAGCTTCCCTATGACAGTAATATGTGGTCCACATGTGCATTTTTGGGGTAAATAAAAATGTAAAAGTACAAAATGTTACAAACTGGTGAAGTAAAAAAGAAAAAACATAAATAAACAAACTCAAATTACTTCATCTCATCCACAAACAGCTGAAAGACAGTATTTACTACCTCCATAGTTTACCAAAATCCTACAAAAAACAGATTTTTGAGCTCCTTGTACCACAAGACATCAATTGAAATTCCAGGATTTTTAGTGCCTTATCATTTGAAAAATATGGTAATTAGCTGATTTATTTTAGGCTAAGATGCACCACGAACGGTAAAGTCAACTGTTTGTTTTTCTAATTGCTGCTGACGTCACACTCCGTACTACTCATCAGCTTCAATGAGATGGGCTTTTATTTTGAAAGGGCAAAATATATTAACCATTTCCCATTTCAACATAAAGCTATTTCACTTTATGATTATGTTTAATGTGTGAATAAGGAAAAACGGTAGTTCATTTATATTTATCATAATAGTAACAATAACATAAAAACAAATCCGGATACTTTATTTCTAAAGGGTGAAGTATGATTTTGTGACTCCTACTGCGTTATGGTCAGCAAGAAATTGACCCAAATGGAGGTTCTAAACCTTTGCTCCATGATCAAGTTTTTTTTTTTTTTTTTT
>NW_023423089.1:923-1308 GCF_002922805.2 Oryzias melastigma
AAAATTTAACGTTTTGTCATAAAACCACTAGATGACAGTAGAGAGCTGTTTGTGGATTTTGCTCAAGAGGCTTATAGTTTTCTCTTTTATTTCTTTCTAATTCTTTAATAACCCAATGTTCAATCTCAAATCATGAATAAAAAAGCATGAAAAGAAACTGAAGTTGAATATTTAACAATTTATAGACAAATTGGTCTCTTATGAGCCAATAACTAGTCCACGTACCACTCTGTTTTACTGTTTTTTGATATTTACATGAACTTTAAGCAGTACAATTGCTTCAGAATCAGAAGATTGGTTCCAAAAACAGACAGAAAAAGTCAAGAATCAATATCAGAGCAGCTTTTAAATGAAACTTTAAAAATAACTTTTAAACAAAGTCGCA
>NW_023423090.1:0-1308 GCF_002922805.2 Oryzias melastigma
AATCTTACAAACCAAAAGCCAACTAGGGACATTTAAACTCATGAAAATCCCCTAAAAGAACAATGCAGACAGCAGCACAAACAGACTGAAACTACAAACCAGCTGCTGGTTTGACCGTCTTGATCTTTTTGTGTTGAAGTGTTGAAGCAAACCAGGAGTTGACTTGATAGTCACTAAAAACGGCTGTCATGATCATTTCATCCTGATGAAGATACTTGGATGAAATGTTTCAAGTTCAGACTCCAAGACTCAACTTCATGACAATTTGGGACCAACATTAGAAGAATAGTCTTCGACTACTTCTTGAAGCCCTCTTTTCAGTGGATCTCAGACTTGGACCACTTCTGTTGGAAGGTCAACCATGTTTCTGAGGTGGCTATGAGTCCATTGGAGAGACAGGGACGTAGAGCTCCTCTTTTAAAGGGCCTAAACATAACCTGTTAATATGTTAGGGATGGTATAATCTCCACGCTGAAGTTATCTCTAACACTAAAGTCACAGATTAACACATTAACTGAGATGAGCTGGAGGTACAAGCCTCCACTCTGTTATGTATGAAGACACTGTTTCAGATCTCACACATGAACTGTCACAGTGGATGAGAATGCAAACCTAAGAGATTCAAAGCCTCTACTGTTTCCTTACTGAATCCAAACTGGATTACAGAGGGAACCTCAGCAATTGAAAGACTGGAAAATGTTAGTTTTTGTCTTCAAGCAAAAGTGTTCTACAGATCTGTCATATACAGTGTAAAGTGTAACTTATCGCTGAGCTGAATCCATCGATTGTATCTGAAAACAGGGATGAGTGACTCCTCCCCTCTAGTTTTGGATAGACGGATGGATGGATGATCAAGATGGATGGATGGATGGACAGATGGCTGGATGGAGATGGATGGTATGATTCATCACTGAGTCTATGCTTCAGGACAGGGTGTCCAAAGTCAGTCCTCGAGGGCCGGCCTCCTGCTGGTTTTCCAGAATCCTGCCTTATCTGCTGCTGATTACCTGATCAAGTGTGTTTGGCCAATAAGGAGCTTCAACAGCAGGTTGGTTGGAAAACATGAAGGACACAGGTCATTCACAGGAAGTGCAATTTGTCATCTTTTTTTTGAGGAAGATAGAGAAATACCAAGTGATGGTAACATCAGGAAGAAGAACCATGAGAAACCAGAGATATACAGGGACTCAGGGAGGAACTGGAGAAAGATGGAAGTCCAGAAGAGCCACTTCTAGGAGCTAAGATACTGCAGGTCTTCAAAACCCCAGGCCTCTAGTCTAGAGGACCCGAGCTCCATAGTGTCACATT
>NW_023423091.1:0-1308 GCF_002922805.2 Oryzias melastigma
TATGGTTGCTTATTTGAAGTTAAAAGGGAAAAGGTTAAAATTAAATAAATTCAAATAAATGAAAATAAAATAAACAGAAAATGGAAACAAATTTAATCATAAGTTTTAATACTTTTTTTCTCTTATGTAAAACAGGTTTCTTCTACATATTTTTCCATTGATTTTTCTAAATTTAACACAGATTTTAATACTACATTATTATTATCATTTTTTAAATTTTATTTTATTTTATTAAAAAAGCACATTACATGAGTTGTGGTGCAACTCTCAGATTTTCCCACATCAAATCGATAAGAAATCGAAATCAATCAGCAAATATCAACTTTATTTCAACATTTCAACCTAATGGAGACTTTGATAAATCACCAATCAGCCCAGATCTGTGACCAGCATCAGCACGTGATACATGTTGTATACATTTAAATAATAAAGTGTGGACAAATATGAAAAAAAAATTATAATACTTGTACAAGTAATACTCACCTGTAAACATTTTCCCCCAGTGTGAACCAACTGACTGACAAAGTGAATTATTGGCTTTAGATTTCTAGCTCTTGACTTGGTTGATGAGGTATTTCTGCCGTTGGAGTCAATTTTTTTCTGTCTGTTTGACTTTGTTTGAAGGAGAAATTCCTGTCACAGCATGGAGGCAGCTTCCCGCCACGTGAAGGCACGGAGTTAAATCTGTCACTTGGCATGAAGGGCGAAACCTCCCGCTCCATCGAAAAGATACTTTTTCACAACAACTCATGTGTCACACATTAATTCTCTGGATCAAAATCCAGGTTTGTCAAGCTGCCATTCAAATTTCTGATTTTTACAGTATTCTATGCATAGAATTCACAATAAAAAAAAAGAAGCAGCCCTTTTGGTTAACAGATTTTACCACAAGCTTTACCTCACTCAGGAAATAGCTCTAAAGGATTCAAATCTCTGGCACAAAATAACTCTAAATTTCAGCTTTATGAAGCAAAATCTGTAGCATTTCTATTCGTGTTCTAATCTTAAACATCCTTAAACAAGTGCAATAATTGTTTTTGTTTTTTTTAACTTGTCCTGTCCAACAGCTGAGCCAACAGATGCGGGCTGAGAGCTTCTTGTGTTGGGCAGATTTTACTGTCACAACAGGGATTTATTGAGTATAAACCCCTGTTGTATTTAATGCTAAACTTTATTTATATTGATTATGTTTTATTTTATTTATGTATTTATTTTTCTTTGTTGTTGGACTGGACGGAAAAAAGGAAGAGGGTGGGGGGGGAGAAGAAGAAGATGGCAACAGAGGGAAGCAACATCATAAAACAACCA
>NW_023423092.1:0-1307 GCF_002922805.2 Oryzias melastigma
GAGGGTTTTTGAACACTTTGGAGGAGCCACAGAGAGTGATCTTCATCAGAGCTGGATAAATGAGCCTGTACTCCGCGCCCAGTGATTTCAGCTGCTTCTTCACCGCGTCATATTCTTTCCTCTTGCGCAAAACGGCGGCAGATAAATCCTGGAAGAACATCACCGTGGAGTCTCCGTATTTCACGGGTTGATTCTTTTTTCCTAATTCCCAAGACTTGTTCATCACCCGCTGCTTGTCTTGGAAGTTGTGGAAATGAACCAGCACCGGCCTCGGTCTCTGCGTGGATGAGGGCTTCGGGGCGAGCGTGTGGTGCGCTCTTTCCAACTTTATCCGGCCCGCCTTCGTTTCAATGTGCAAAGCTTCTGCGAGCCAGGATTCGAAGAAGCACGTCGGGTCGTTACCCTCGATACCTTCGGGGAGGCCGAGAATGCGGATGTTTTTCCTTCGACCCCTGTTCTCCAGATCATCCACACGTCCGCTCAGGTAATCCACCATGCTCTCTAGCGCTTTCACTTTGGTCTCCGCAGGGTCCGCGGCGTCTTCCAGAGCCGAGATTCTCTGTTCAGCCTCCGTGAGCCTTTTTTCGTGATCGTCAAGTATGTCACCATGTTTTTTGAGTATTGGACCCAGCTTCTCATCGATGACCTTGGAAATATTTGCTGTTATTTCACCAACAGCTTCACGAAGCGCAGTCAAGTTAGCATCAGTGGAAGCATGCGGCGCCTTTGCGCTAGGATCTATGCTACCTGTGCTAGCTGGTTGGTTGTGTTCTTCGGAGGCATCCGATATTTGGTTCTTCTTGCGTGGCATTGCGTCAGGCTGTCTCAAAAAGTAACTATTAATGCTCATTTTATGCTTATGAGCCCCCCGGTACGTGATTTTTGGTATCTAAGTCGAGGTTAAATGGAGTTATCAGTGAAGTACTGCGCCAGCTTTCCCGAGCCCGACCTATCCCTACGCCGCCATCTTAGTTTGACTAGCAGGGTCTGGCTTAATCTGTCCCTTCTCAATAACAAACCCCAGAAAATTGATTGTAGAGACATGAAAATCACATTTCTCAGCCTTAACATAAAGCCTATTGGCTAACAAGCGCTGCAGGACATGTCTGACATGTTGAACGTGCTCCTCAAGAGTCTGTGAAAAAATCAAAATATCATCTAAATAAACAAAAACAAATCTATTCAACATGTCTCGCAGCACATCATTAATAAGACACTGAAAAACAGCAGGAGCATTAGTGAGTCCAAAAGGCATAACTGTGTACTCAAAATGTCCCAGTGGGGTGTTGAATGCTGTCTTCCACTCA
>NW_023423093.1:0-932 GCF_002922805.2 Oryzias melastigma
GGTTTTGGACGTTTCAGTTCTTGGTTTCCAACAGCAGGAACTGGTTTGCTAACGTCAGGAACTGGTTTGGTAACAGCAGGTTTCGCAGGTTGAATTTTTCCAAAACACCTCCATCCACGTTCAAGTTCCTTGAGTTTCTGTTGGAGAGCTTCCTTTTCAGCTGCAGTCAGGGGTTTCCTCACTCCACGTTTTGGCCGTTTCAGTCCTTGGAACCTCAGTGAAGGAACTTGACGTTTGCGATTACAAGGTTTTGGGTGAATCTTTCCAAAACACCTCCAACCTCGTTCAAGTCCCTTGAGTCTCTGCTGTTGAGCTGGTTTTTCTGCGGCAGTCAGGGGCTTCCTCACTCCACGTTTTGGCCGTTTCAGTCCTTGGAATCTCACTGAAGGAACTTGACGTTTGCAAAAACCTGATTTTGGGTGAATCTTCCCAAAATATCTCCAACCTTGCACAAGTCCCTTGAGTCTCTGCTGTTGAGCCACTTTTTCAGCTCCAGTCAGATGCTTCCTCACTCCACGTTTTGGCCGTTTCAGTCCTTGGAATCTCACCGAAGGAACTTGACGTTTGCAAAAACCTGATTTTGGATGAATCTTTCCAAAATGCCTCCAACCTCGTTCAAGTCCCTTGAGTCTAAGCTGTTGAGCTGTTTTTTCAGCTGCAGTCAGATGCTTCCTCACTCCACGTTTTGGCCGTTTCAGTCCTTGGAACCTCAGTGAAGGAACTTGACGTTTGCAAAAACCTGATTTTGGATGAATCTTTCCAAAACACCTCCAACCTCGTTCAAGTCCCTTGAGTCTCTGCTGGTAAACTTCTTTTTCAGCTGCAGTCAGATGCTTCCTCACTCCACGTTTTGGCCGTTTCAGTCCTTGGAATCTCACTGAGGGAACTTGACGTTTGCGATTACAAGGTTTTGAGTGAATCTTTCCAAAACA
>NW_023423093.1:976-1307 GCF_002922805.2 Oryzias melastigma
ACTTTTTCAGCTGCAGTCAGATGCTTCCTCACTCCACGTTTTGGCCGTTTCAGTCCTTGGAACCTCACTGAAGGAACTTGACGTTTGCAAAAACCTGATTTTGGGTGAATCTTTCCAAAATATCTCCATCCTCGTACAAGTCCCTTGAGTCTCTGCTGTTGAGCTACTTTTTCAGCTGCAGTCAGATGCTTCCTCACTCCACGTTTTGGCCGTTTCAGTCCTTGGAATCTCACTGAGGGAACTTGACGTTTATGAAAAAATGATTTTGGACGAATCTTTCCAAAACACCTCCAACCTCGTTCAAGTTTCTTGAGATTCTGCTGTTGAGCTA
>NW_023423094.1:0-1307 GCF_002922805.2 Oryzias melastigma
ATTTGCAAGAAACTCATTGTACTCATACATCTGGGGGTCTTTTGAACTTTGTCATAAACACCTGCATCGTAATTAGAAAAAAAAAAGGTATAAGTGACTCTTAGAATGAGCAGAGGCACCACTTTCCAGTGGAAAACAAGCTTTTATCACTGTTTTTATTGAAGGACTGTATGAATTAAGATGAAATGTAATTATTTCAACTTTGAAGATTTAATTAATATTTTGTTTTTCTCTTAAAAATTATTTAAATATCTTTATCCAGCCTTGAATGATTCCAGTGATTAAAAAAACAGACTTTTATTACATCATTTGGCAAAGTCTTGTCTCTGCCACTCAAACAAAACAGTTTTTTTAAGTAAAAGAGTTTCTGCTGGTATGTGCAACATTTTGGTGCCAGATAAGCCTTAAAATCACTTTATCTGTTGCTCTGACTTAAATAACACACCCTCCAGCAGTGCACACCCCTTTGCATGCTTTTGCTTTAATCCCTGCTTGAGCAATCAGTAACGTTTACTGTCACCGGGTTAGATAGCTCATCAGAGCATGATAGTATTTGGTCTCCAGGTGAGGATGCGAAGATAAGTAAAGGTTATTTGTAACTTTCTCTGCTCTGGCTTCATGCTTTGGAAGGGGTAAGAAAAAACCTGACTTTTGCGTCATGTGTTGACCTAACTGGATGATCTAATGACTCACCTTCCTCTTGGCAGCTTTGGTTGAGGAGGTTGTGACCTCCACAGAAGCCAACAGCACACAGAGCCTGGAGGGATGCAGAACAGAGGGGGGAGAGGGGCGGCAGAATCACAGGATTAAAAATGACAGCAGCTGAATGGGGTCCTTTATTAAAGCACATCAGTACTCCATGACCTAAACCTGAAAGTGCAGCTATAAGCCATTCATGTTCACACATAAGACTCCCATTCTTCTAAGCCTATGGACTGTGATCGGTCTCGAATATTTCCCTTCAATGTACATTAATTAGCTGCATGCTCCATTGACTTAATAACCTGTTATACCTGAATTGAAGAGTGTTTGTTAAGAAAATGAAACACAAATCTCTTTATGCCCTCAAGGTTCAAACATCTCAATCAATCTGGGAAAAAACCCTGGAAGTGCTTACAAACACTTGACGTGTTTTCCCTCTGCACACACCCCGAGGATGTGGTTTTAACACTCATATGCAATAACCACACGCAGGCTTAATGAACCAACATCTAAAACAGGGATCTGCAACCTGTGGCTCCAACATGTGGTTCGTTGGCCCCTCCAAAGTATAACTGTATGCGTAGTCAAGTAAAAAAAACTTTATT
>NW_023423095.1:0-1307 GCF_002922805.2 Oryzias melastigma
GCTGGATGAGAGAGATTGGGTTTGGGAAGTATTATTAGAGCTGCTCCCATGACCCGGATCACCAGTAGATCATGGATGGATGCCAGTGTACGGCTTATTAAAGACAGCGCTGCCTCATGATGGACCTCAGGCAGAACCTCACGGTTTACTGGACAGAACAGCTTTGGGTTCTGCTGGTGTCTCATACCGTCATGGATCCATAAATATACATACAGGATACCGTACAAATATTGAATCTGAACTTGAAGTTCTGAGACCGGGGTGCCAACCCCCAGGCCTCGAAGTCCGCTGTTAGAGGATCAGGGCTGATCTGTGATCCGTATGGATCAGTAGCTATGGTTTGGCGCACACGTTCCACGCATCCCCCGCCCTGCTCTCCACCGTTTAAAACAATTGTCCGTTCCCACCAAACGCGATTCGTGCTTCAAATTATTGTAGACATCTTTGTGTCAAAGTCGCTGCTCGACTCTTGTCCAAAAGTGTGTTCATGAACTGACACTCCTGCAGTGTGTGGGAGGAGCTACCATCAAAACATTTTTCTGATGCTTATCATGGAGGACGCCGCATCAGGTTTGTTAACCCTTGAAGCATGTTTTTGGGCTGTGGGAGGAAAAATCTCATGAAAATTGTGAAGTTTACTTGAAGATAAAGACTTGACATTTGCTGCACGTCTTCATCAGCCTGAGACCTAACAGAAATGGCCGCTATGGACCTTTACCTTCGTGGAAGCTGCCATTTCTAATCAAAGCTGTTCTTTGTGGGTTTACATTTTGAGCTACAATCACTGTTGTGATGCCAAATAGAGGCTTCAACAGGAAAGCCTGAGGGCTGCTGGGAAATGAACAAGTATTTGAACACACTGGTTAATGTTAATAGAATGTAGCTGTACTTGGAGCTGAAGAGAAGCAGCTTTTTCAGGTCACTTTGTGGTTTATTTTTGTTTTCCTCCGATTTTTCTCGGTGAGGATTCATTTGATGGCTCCCAGCATGCATCTGTGTCCCACGCGGAACGGTTGCATTTGCATTCCAGTTCGAATCAAAGCCGTCCCGACGTTGGATGCTCGGCTGGCTAATCGCTTCTGCGGAGCTGCTTCCCGCGCTCTCAGGACTGTTGCTGTGTGTGATTCGTGTTCACAGCAAAAAGACGGTTTGTTCTGCAAAGAGGGATTTTGGCCTAAATATAACTTCAAAGGAGGCGCACCTCCCCGCGTCTGCTCCGCCGGTCGCATCTTTGCACGCGCTTTTATCTTTCTGTGCCTGTTGTGTGGCGCTGGGCTCGCTGCTTTTCATCCGTCTGGGAGGGATTT
>NW_023423096.1:0-1307 GCF_002922805.2 Oryzias melastigma
TTTAACCAGGAAAGTCCTATAAAAATTAATAATCAGTTTGCCCTGCTGGAATTATTTTACACCAAGTCTTTAATATATTTGAACAGAGCTGTGAAAGAAAAAAGTCTGTAGCACATGTGTCAAAGTCAAGGCCGCTCAGATCATTTTATTTTATTGTTATTAATGGCCCGATGTTATCTTGCACTCATTTCTAACTTCTATGATTTTGACAAAATTATTTTTTTGTTTTTTAAGGTTTAAGTTGATTTACTATGGAATTATATTCCAGCTTTTATTTATAAAAATGTTAAAAAGTTATGGTTTTAAAGTTTTTAAAATTGGCCTTCTGCTAGCTTTTTGGACTATTTTGGTATTTAATAAGATTTTTTTGGCTATTTTTTAGTTTAGGTAATATTTCAGCTACATGCTAGCTGTTTTGGCTAATTTGGACTTGTATACCTCTTTCAGGCTATTTTGGAGTTTAGCTAACTTTTCAGCTACATGCTAACTGTTTTGGCTAATTTAGGCTTTTATTTTTGTTTCTTGGGCTGTTTTAGAGTATTCAGTTAGTGTTTTTCCCGTTCGCCCCACAATCTGAGGGGTGTTTTGGATTTTGGCCCTCTGATCAATTGAGTTTGACCCCCCTGGTCTGGGGCAAGGTTTGGGATTGTCGCACCACTTCAACATTTCCAACCTTTCATCTAACTATAGGAGCTGTAGATCTGCTCATCAATAATAGAAAATGAATGTCCAATTGAACACCATGTGCTAAGCTCATGTCAAATACCCGGAGTCTTCGAGCTTTATAGCTTTTAAAGGAAAGGTTCCAGAAATGATGATTCAAAGTCAAAACTTGTTTTAGAATGTTGGTTCATTACAAAATGCGACTGATTTAAAACAAACTCTGCCAAAAAAGGAGGTGTCCAAAACCCCCCTCTCGTGCAGTTTTCACAATTTTTTAATAGTTGTTACTGCTACTCAACTAGATACAGTATATGGAGCAATTAGGTTGTCATAGTCTACATGGCCTGTTAAGGGTATTTTATTTGACTTAGTGTTTATTGTTCATTTCATTCATTACAAACAATAATAACTGTTTAATATTCAATTTGATCGTGAATGAAGATGAGCAGAAATAAACGCATATTAGCCTTAAATACACAAATTTGTTCGGCATTTAGATTTCATTTTGTGTAATAATTAAACTATTTCATGATTTTATGGTTGTACATATTCCAAACATAAAACAAATAGAGAGAACCTATTGTGTACTTGCTTTCCTGCGCGGTGATTTTCACGTTTAATAGTATTAATACTCCCAAATCTCA
>NW_023423097.1:0-1307 GCF_002922805.2 Oryzias melastigma
TTATGGCTGCCCCCCTGCTGACCCGTAGTAAATACCTCAGTTAATTTTTGATCTCTTCATTTAGGATCTACTAATTTGTTATAGAAGACTGAAGACTTGCTCATCGTTATCTGTTTGAAGTGACAGTTTATCTGGTGGAACGCTTCTGATAGAAGATAGTTTCTCTGATGGATGTTTTCTGGTGCTCATTTTCTCCTACATCCGTACTCGTGCATATAATCATGATACACAATCGCAGCGTTTAAGCAGAAGGTTTCGGGGCAGCTGTTGCCCAAGGACTCAGCTGAGAAAGTGACTGTTGGAAGGGAAGCATTAAATTGAATGTGAACTTGCAGCAGAAGTTCAGAAAGTTCATCTTGTTTATGGCCAGAGGATTGCAGAGCAGCAGCAGCAGCAGAATGAAATGAGGCTGCGTTTGGATCTGTACCACACACTGTCAAGCCTGACATGAAGGGAGCTGCTCTCAGGGGAAACGATGTTCTCGGCGGCTCAGACAGAATCCAAAAGCACTTTTGATGGCTTGATATGGAGAGAATCATTTGTCATATATGACATACATTTGAGCTTCTTGGTAGATCAAAGTTTTCTGAACACAAATTGAATTAGAACATGTGTCACATTCAAGGCCCGGGGGCCGGAGTCGTCCCTCCGGGTAATTCTATCCGACCCTCCAGATCATTTTGTTTTACTGTTATTAATGACTCGATGTTATCTTGCGCTTATTTCTAAGTAGTATAATTTTAATATATTTTTATGGAGAGTAAAATATTGAAAGTTATTTAAGGTTTATGTTGATTTATTCTAGAATAATATTCCTGCCTTTTTATTATTCATAATTATGTTAAAAAGTTATGGTTTTTAAAAATTGGCATCATGCTAGCTTTTTGGATTTATTTGGTATTTTCTAAGATTTTTAGGCTAATTGGAGTTTAGCTAATATTTCAGCTACATGCTAGCTGTTTTGGCTAATGTAGATTTTTTTAAAAGTAGGATGTTTTGGAGTTGAACTCATATTTACACGTTAGCTGTTTTGGCTAATTTAGCCTTTTTCTCATTTTTTTGTCTGCTTTGGTGTTTAGCTAGTATTTGAGCAACATGCTAGCTGTTTTGGCTAATTTAGGCATATTTCAGTTTTTTAGGCTATTTTGAAGTTTAGCAAATATTTTAGCTACATGCTAGTTGTTATGGCTAATTTGTGTTTTTCTAGTTTTTTAGGCTGTTTTTGTTTTTTTAGGATATAAGTTTAGTATTTTTTCAGCTACATGCTAGATGTTTTGGCTAACCTAAGTTTTTTTTTTTGTTTTGTT
>NW_023423098.1:0-209 GCF_002922805.2 Oryzias melastigma
CTGAGTAAGTGTACAAACAAACACTTTACAGTTGTAAACTTTGTTCTTTGTTTAACCCTTGAACACTTTCACTATAAAAAGTTACACCATCACTTTTTCGGGGTAGTTTTTACCCGATATTTTATATATATATACATATATATATATATATATATATATATATATATATATATATATATATATATATATATATATATATATATATATAT
>NW_023423098.1:297-1302 GCF_002922805.2 Oryzias melastigma
AATTTGAGAAGAAATGTTAAAAAAAATTCTGATACTGGAGACTTGGTCTCATTCTTGGGGGATGTGAGACTTTACCCAGCGACGCATGACACTCAGACAAATGTAAAATATTAAAAATGATGTAGATACTTTTGCTCAAGTGAAAATCACCCAGAGATAGTGCTCGAGGGTTAATAAATACACCATTTAAATGCAGCTTTGAAAGCACCTGCTGCTTGCCAAAGCATGCTGGGGGATTGTAGCGCGCAGAGGGAGGACGCGACATGCCGTGAGCGCTAATGGCAGCGCTCGCATTCCACGTGTTGAGCGGTGTTGGTATTCCCCTCTGAAAAGGAATGCATCGCTGTGGAATAATTGCCCTTACTGCTCTCTGACCACTTAGTTAAAAGGGGATTCAGATGGTTTGGGATATCTCTCTTTCTCCACCACCCCTCCCCCCATGGGCGTCAGGTGGGGGTGGGTGTTTGACCAAGGGGGAAGCAGAATTTGGCAGGGGGTGTGAGCTTTTTACATGCAGAGTCGATGATTTTTCAGTGGAAATTCACCGTTTTGGCTTTCTCTATAACAGAGAAAAAAAAATGGCGCCCAACGGTGTTGGGATTATAACAGTGGGGGTTTAGTTGGTCACATGACCCCTTTTGGATCAAGCCAAAACTTTGCCACCAGGCTAAAATACCTCATGGTTCTGGATGTCTGCTGCTGGGGGGGTCCAGGCGGTGTAGTACCGTGACCCATGCCCACGCGTGGACACACACACACTCCTACACAACGTTTGTTTAGTCAGCAGGCCCAACTGGTTTTTGGAGTTTTGCAATAAGTGACACTTGGGGGGTGGAGATTGTTGAAGTTTTTCATTCCCAACATTGGTTAGAACCTCTTATTTCTACGATCCATTTGACTCCATGCATCCGTCTTCAACCCTCCATCCATGATCTGCTGCTTCCAGGCTCCACTTCTGACTATTTTCACGCTCTCCTGCAAACCCGTCTGTCATCTCCATGCCTC
>NW_023423099.1:0-433 GCF_002922805.2 Oryzias melastigma
AGGTCTGAGGAGAAAATTAAGTAAAAAAAAAAAAATTATATAGCCCATATTTAGTAGGGTTATTTTAAGACAACAAGTGACTTGTGAAAACTGCAGCTTTAAGAAATGATTATTTTGCTTTACTTGGTCACAAATAAAACTGAAGTTAAATCAAGTGCAAAGTTACACATAAAGTACAAAGTGTACATGTCAGTCTGCGGAAAAAGGTTGAAAATGTAAGAAATACAAGTTGTGGTCAAATTTAATTTGGATTAGACTCCAATCTGTTTCCTTACCCGATGTGCTTCTTCCTAAGATCGATGGTGTTCTTCTTGTCTAATTCTCCTGCAGACATGTTGTCATCTCACAGCTGAAAGCCTTACGCCATCAGCACCTGCTGCAGGAGTCTGACTTTATACACGCGTGCGAGGGCGCGACAGACGCATGGCTCAGA
>NW_023423099.1:548-1306 GCF_002922805.2 Oryzias melastigma
AAGTAAAAAAATAAAACTTGCGTTTGAAACAATATAATGTCTTAATTAAAAAAAACACTCTTTTACAATGAATAAATAAATACTTAAATAAACTAAAAAATAGGAAAAAAATAGTTTTAAATCTAGTGGCACTTCTTGTCAAGTTCTTGTTGTATTACTGTGAGGGCTAAGTATTTCAATACTAGCTCAGTTAAACTCCAATAAAAATCGTATTTTTAACATGTTCTTGCAGCATTTTTATCATAATAGAGGACCTATATAAAATAATTAAAAAAACGTTTGAGTATTTCTTCGCAATGGATCAGAAGCAGATGAAAACCGAATGCTTGAAAAACGCTCAGTCCAATGACGCAGCTACTGAAATGGGCTTGCCAGTCTACCTTTTCTGCTCCAATTCAGAAGAATCCACTTGCCGACAAATAAATCTATTAGCGTTTTAATTACCCTCGTCTCAGCTGGCATGTTGCTCAAAACTGTATGGCTGGATAGCTCCAATATTGCGCTATATAAAATTACGCTAATGTTAGCTTGGGGTTGTGAGACGCAGTAAACTAGTGTGAGCGTGTGTTAAAAAAAAAAGCTTGGTAGTATATAGGCGGAGCTAACTTCCGTGCCAACAGTCCCACCCATCCATCCATCTTCTTGTCCGCTTCTTCCCTTTCGGGGTCGCGGGGGTGCCGGAGCCTATCCAGGCTACTGAAGGGCGAAGGCAGGGTACACCCTGGACAGGTCGCCAGTCTGTCGCAGGGCCTCAATCA
>NW_023423100.1:0-1306 GCF_002922805.2 Oryzias melastigma
AAGACAAAACAGACAAACAAATGTCTTAATTATTGAGATTGACATCTGTATTAATGTGCCGGTGGAATATTTATTTCTTTAGTAGAAATGTAAAAAAAACAAATCGTATATTTTAGTGAACAAAATAGTACACACATAGCATCAAGTATGCAAGTAGAGAGCAGACTTTACTGTAAAGTGGAAATAACTGGTACATATTTCAAGGATTTTTCTGCTTTACATTGTTGAGAAAGTTATTAGAAAAATGAAAAAAAGTATTTCAAATGTACTATGTATTCTATGTAACGGATAAAGACATACAATTGATTTTATTTGCTGAACTATGCAATCAATACTCATTTATTGGTTGCTTTTGTTACGTCCCAGGATGTTATTCCTTTTGTTTATGTGCTCCAGCAGTGTGTGGGCACCTGATATAATTGGTGGGTGGTGCTCCAGCAGTGTGCAGGTGCTGGAAAATGATTGGTGTGGTGTTCCAGTCAAGACTGATGTGATGCTCATTTTACATCTCTCACCTTTTACAAAGCCAGTTGTGAATTGTAGTTGTAGGAATTGAAAGTCCTTTTCTTTGACCCATGTTTTCTCCTGGTTTTGGCATGTTAAGTAGGTTAGTTATTGTCTTTTGGCTTATTTTTGCAGGTAAGATTTGGGTTTTCTTAAGTTTTGGTTAATATTTTGGCCTTTGTCCACTCTGAAGCCAACACTCTAGCTGTTATTGTTTTCTAGCTGTTATTGTTTTCCATCCAATACATTTGTTAATCTGCCTTATGTGTTCTGGCCTTTGATGCTGAGGGGAAATGGAGCCTCATCACTTTTGTCTTGCATCCTTTTCGGACCCCCAGACGTAACACTTTTCTTTATGCAACTTACAAAGTCAGAAAAGACTAACAAGTGTGTTTGGGACAATGTGAGGTCATTGGTCCTGACTAAAGATGGACTGACTCCCAAAGTTAGAAATCAAATCAGCAATCAACTTAATAGTACATGGCACCTCTGTATCTTGAGGTAAAGGAAGTGGATCTGTTCCTGGGTTGTACTTCAATAATAATAATAACTTAACTAATAACTGTCAATAATAATAATGACAGTTGGATTCATGGCTGTTGGGTTGAAATTATTTTAATTCTTTAATTTCTTCAAATCCATCCTCTGAATACATCAGCATCCTTCGATTCATTATTTATTTTAAGAATTGTGGGACTAAACTCATCCATTGCTGGTGTACACTTTTAGAAACATGTATTTACTGCAGTGGATCCACTCTTGAATCTATGTAAAAGCCTTTGTTTCTGCACAGGTTCTTCAT
>NW_023423101.1:0-1306 GCF_002922805.2 Oryzias melastigma
TCTGTTAAAAACAAACAGCTCACTTGCACTCGTCCATCTAGGCTTTCTTAAAACTACTCTTAAAGCAGAAACTCTTTATCTTTAACCCCATTTCACATAAACATGCATCACTTTTAGTTAAATTCACAATTAAAACAACAAATGTGGAAATGTATTAACTTGAAACAAAGAAACAAAGAATTTGGTGCACTTCAAAGCTGTTTTTTTATTTTATATATATATATGTATATATATATGGCAGCGAAATTTCCCACCGCTTTCCGGGAGCCTGTGCAATGTCACATGTCAACAATTGTAAATTTTGTTGATTTGCTTTAAAGAAGACTTTATGCAGAGAATGGGATGCTTCTTCCCGTACCATCACAGTACCATCACCGACAGTCCGACGTGGCTCCAGACGCAGCCCTCCTCCACTCCAGAGGGGAGTTTTACGACACCTTCACTGGGGTGCATGAATGTTATCTTTCTGGGTTTTAAGACAAATGGTTCCTTGGAGGGGAGTTAAACGACACCTTTATTAGTGAGTTACTTAGTGAGTGAATTCTTGTTCCAGGGTCTGGAAACAAAACTGTTTTATTTGGGGCCCTTGACTGCTACATGGCATTTTTCTCATGATAGAGATTTATAAAGAAAATGAAGTTTAGAATTTCCTTTTCTTATTCATTTTTTTAGTCATTGTGAATTAGCCATTCAATTTGCTCCCTGTCCCACTCCATTCTCATGCATTCACCTGTAGACAAATATATCCATATATATCTTCTTTTTCTTAATCCGAGCTGGTATCTGCCTCGATTCTGTAGAGCTGGATAGCTCCAGTTCTACTCATATACCAGGAAGTAAAACGATTAGATCTCTGAGGCACTGCCTTTGGTTTCCTGAGGGTGCCGCCCACTTCATGACATCATCCTAGATCTGGTTTGTCACCCACACAAAAAATTAGGGGATTTTTTTTTTTTTAATAGATATACAGTATGTCACAAAAGTGAGTACACCCCTCACATCTCAGCAACCATTTAGTTATATCTTTTTATAGGACAACACTGCATAAATGACTGTTTGAAACGATGAACAGTAGTCAGTGTAAAGTTAGTATAGCAGTCTAAATTTATTGTCCCTTCAAAATAACTCAAAATACAGCCAAGAGCTGAACCCCTGGCAACATTTGATCTCCGTAGCAAAAATCCTCTTTGCTTTACAGGTTTTCCCTGTTGCTTTGGCTCATTTCTTGAAACAGAAATTAAATATATTAAAATAAAAGATTATTTGGTTAAACACACAATTTTCCAAAACAGTTCAGATCTCTAGA
>NW_023423102.1:0-284 GCF_002922805.2 Oryzias melastigma
GAGGTTCTGAAGCTTCCTTATTTTTGTCCTGAAATGATAAAAAAAGAATAAAAACGACAAACAGGTCATCTATCTTACAATTCTATTGGTCACCTTCAGTTTACACTGCAGTTTTCCAACAAACTGACCTGAAATCATTCTAATCATTTCCAAATCTGGTTTTAAAGGGGTTGAAAATATGTAGGTTCATCTTAATTATGTGTTTTATATCAGTTGAAAACATAAACATCACATTTTCTATTTTAGCTACAGCTACACACTAGATTTATTTAAGGCTGAGTGGT
>NW_023423102.1:684-1343 GCF_002922805.2 Oryzias melastigma
TGAGTTAAATTTATCAACTTCCAACCGGAGTAAAGATGTCATTTTCTCCATTTTATAGATGGTGAGCATCACCTCAACCCATTCTTCTTAAAATCAGGCTGTTTTAAACCTGATGTTTTTGCTGTCATCAAGCAAGCATTCACACTATGGTGATTCTCCCGCTCCTTTCCGTATATTTTTTGGCACCCAAAAGTCAATCATTTTAAGTTCTTATATCAAACTTTTGAATAGTGTAAAGGATGTGAAAAGTTTATATAAAAAAAACCTATAAAAAATTTTTTGTACGGTTGCAAGAGAAAGTATGTGAACTCTTGGGGAGTACCTCAGTTTCTATACAAAATAAAAACATATTTTTTCTTTATCTCGATTTAAATCACAATGACAGAGAAAATCACCACACCACTTTTTGTTTTTCTTTTTTTTTTTTAATTAAACAATTGTGTGTACAGTTTATGCATTCAAGCAAGTAATCCCAAAGGGTTCACATATTTTTTCCTGCAGCTGTGTAAATAAAGTAAAATTAAAAATGTGGACAAAATGAAAAGTCCATCACTAAGAAGAGCTATGCTAAATATGAGCTGAAGTCACTGGTTTTTAGTGGTTCAACCCCTTTCAGAGACAATGATGCCATCATAAATGGTTTGATTCCTCTTTGTCTC
>NW_023423103.1:0-1306 GCF_002922805.2 Oryzias melastigma
TACTGGTCCACGGCCTGGGGATTGGGGACTACTTGTAAAGTTTTCTTTCAGTCTTAAATTATTAGACTGTTTGTAAAATCTTGTCTTGATGATAACTGATCATCTATACTCCTTGTTGTGTCTCTAGGAAATAAAAAACACATCTGGACAGTTTGAAATCAAACTAAAGAACAACAAGACGGTTTATTGTGGTTATGTGATCTACAACAAGAGTCCAGAGATTGGTCACGCAAGTCAGAATGCCACTTTCTGTGTCACTTTGCCAGGTATGTACGGTCGCAACCTTATGAAAGAAGTATTGATGTTTCTGAAATCCAGAGCAATTTTCGCATTTAGAAACTGGCTTACCGATGTGTAAACTTGAGAGTTTTGAACGTGTAGCCCATAAACAGCACATGGACGCGTTTACATAGACTTAATTGGAAGTGGCCGCTTGAACGCGAGTTACCGAGGGCTCTGTGAACATAGCTTTAGAGAGAACATGCAGGTATAACAAAATCAAGAACTGTTTCTTCTTCCCTATCCTCCTAAGCTCACACAACAGATGATCGTTTGCATATTTTACTTAGCCTACTTCCTCTAGGCTGTGCAGGAAGCCGATACCGTCATTGACCTGACTAAAAATATCCGTCTGTCAAACAGAAGTTCTATCAATATTTTGTTTTTAAAACACTTCTACATGTATCAGTTGTCATGATGACAGATTAACTTCACACACCCTCAGACTAAAACCAAAAGCATGCTGGTTTTTCCAGTCAGGTAGAGATGACGCTGCTGTCTAAACCAGCTGAGTTCAGGCAGTCAATAAAGATACATGATTACAAAAAAAAAAAAAAAATCCCCTTTGTTAATCATTATTTACCAGAAGGTCAGTCTTGACCTTCTGGTAAAGACTTTCACTTTCATTTTATTCCTACCTTTTTTTTTATTTTAAATTATATAAGAAAGAAAATAAAAATAACTTCCATCACATTCACTTAACTTCATTGTGCGAATGTTTAGCAAACATTCACACTAAAGTGACTCTCCAGCTCCTTTTTGTATCTTTTTCAGCACGTAGAAACTCAATCACACTTCAGCGATTTCAGCAATCATGATATGAAGACGTTCAGCTTGTTCAGAACTTCATTGTTTTTGAAATATTAAGCAAAATATGCCCCTAAAGAAATAAATGAAACTCTTTAAATTTAAAAAAATTAGGTAGATTAGCAACAAGCCTTTAAATGTATTCATGTTCTATGTTTTCATCTTTTATTGTAATATAAAAAAAAAAATTGGAGTTTAGCTATTATTTTAGCAACATGCT
>NW_023423104.1:0-1306 GCF_002922805.2 Oryzias melastigma
CAGACGGGCCGACTTCCGGGTGGACTTTCAGAGTAAAATACTCATAGCGTCGAAATTGTAAAAAAACTTCTGTTGTAATTATTGTAAAATTCAACATTACCACGGCTGATAAAGCAGTCGAACAATACTCTGAGTAACGCTTAGAGCTTAAAATTAGTTAGTTAGCATAAAAAAATTAAAGTTATTTAAATCTGTTTGGCTTAGAGACTCTAAGTTTGAATTAAGTAAAAATGCTTTCTACAACATTAAAATAAGAGATAAAAAACAGTTTATACTAAAAGTATTCAAACAAACAAATAGAAAAATGTGGAAAGTCTTCTAGTTTTAAATAAATTGAACATTTTTGTAAAGTATTTTTTTAATTGAAGTCTAAATTTTGTTTTGATTGAAGACTTTAAAAACACAACTTTTTTTTATAATTAAATTCTTATTTATATAAGTATTAGACATACAAGTGTATTAAAAATTGGTGGGAAGTCCGGTATTTTTTCAATATTAATTTGCATTAAAAAAAAAACGATTTTATACTTATTTAAAATTTTAAATTTGTAGAAATTAAGATTTAAAATACATGACAGATTTTTTTAATTTTTATTTTATTCATTTAAGGGGTAGAAATATAAGTAAAGTTGGAAAAAGTTTGGGTCAAATTTAAACTAAAACACCATTAAAAGGGTCAAAAATACATAATTTGTTTCTTTATTTTAGTTTTTTAACTGAAGAAAAAAAAGAATAGTTTAACACAAATCAATACTGTTTTTCTTTATCTTCAATAATGTAAATATAATGCATTCATTTATATTTAATCTGAAATCTTTTGTGCAGATGCTGTTGAAACAAGCTTTTTATAAATTAACAAATTTTAGCAGATGTATATTATTATATTTCTATTTTAGTAAAATAACAAAATAAAACAAATGGAGAACAGTAACGATTGCAAAAGCCTCTTATTTTGAAGGGCATGTTATGCTATTTCCGGTACCTCCTCGCTGACTTCACGTCATCCACGAGGCTCTGTGACGTAGCTCTCCAGCTCCTGCTGATGATGCAGTTGCTAGGGCGCCAGGAGCAGATGGGGAAGAAGCATGGAAACGTGCGTCCGGGCTCCCCCTAGTGGCGATTTTAGGATTTTCTTTTCCTGCTTTTAGCTTCTTAAAATGTGCTTTTTTTGGTTTCATATCGCCCTAATTTGTACATTTTTATTTATACATATTTTTTTTAACAAAACAGTAAAAAGACAAAGTCATTTAATACATTTATTGAGATTTTCTTCTATATTGACTTAAAAATGTTTACAGAAACAGTA
>NW_023423105.1:0-1306 GCF_002922805.2 Oryzias melastigma
GGATCAGAACCATACGGCTGGACATTACCCATATTGATGGACGTTTTTATGTAGCAGCGATAAAGATTTACGCTAGCGAGACACAGAGCTATCATAATCAGACGGGGGAGAAATCAGGGGCGGAGCTACTTACCGGTAGCTTAAAAAGCCACGCCCCCTCAGAGGAGATTTTAGAAACAGGCTTCAGATCAACATGAAAAATTGCTTTTTAAGGCATTTAGGTTGTACAATTTTGGCTAAAAACTTCATAATAATTAAAACACTACTGGGAATGTTTTTTTTTAAGTCATAGGGGGAATTTAAAGATAAAAAAATTCATCTTGGATACTTTTGACTGAAACAGACTTCACTTCTCCACACAGAAAAGACTTTGATCTTTCACAACTCCAGTCGAAGGTAGAAGACGAGCAAACGCTTGGAGCTCAGCTCCAGAAGAAGATCAAAGAGCTGCAGGTGAGGACAAACTCAATAAAACGCTGTGGAAGCAGATGTTTCCACAGAAGAAGCACAAAAACAGAAAACTCACCTCCTCTCCTGTCGTCTTCTCAGGCTCGAATTGAGGAGCTGGAGGAGGAAATTGAAGCCGAGCGCTCGGCTCGAGCCAAAGTGGAAAAGCAGAGGTCCGACCTGTCCAGGGAGCTGGAGGAGATCACCGAGAGGCTGGAGGAGGCCGGCGGAGCCACCGCCGCTCAGGTGGAGGTGAACAAGAAGCGTGAGGCGGAGTTCCTGAAGCTGCGCAGGGAGCTGGAGGAGCTCTCGCTGCAGCACGAAGCCACCTCCGCTGCCCTGCGGAAAAAACACGCAGACAGTGTGGCTGAGATGGGAGAACAGCTGGATAACGTCCAGAGGGTCCGGCAGAAACTGGAGAAGGAGAAGAGCGAGCTGAAGCTGGAGGTGGACGACATCTCCAGCAACGTGGAGACACTGGCAAAAGCAAAGGTTAGACCATACAATCGGATGTTTTTAATCCATTTCACACATTTTTAAATCAGAAAAATCCTCAACTTTCTTTAACCCTCCGGTCGTGTTCGCATTCAGCCCCCTACTTTAGTGTTCCCGGTCAAAATTGACCGGTCTGTTTTAACTGCTCTTAAATTAGCACACAAAAAAAATTTCACCACCAATTTTTTTTATTAAACATTCTTTAGTTGAGAACAACATTTAAAAGTAGTGTCTAACAACAATTTGTAGATGTAAACATTAAATAACATCAGTGAAAATACAATTGGGCACTGAAAATGAACATATAATACAAAAAATGAATGGAAAACCAAACACCAAACTCAACAGGGTGGGAGTGTGTGTG
>NW_023423106.1:0-1306 GCF_002922805.2 Oryzias melastigma
GAGGGCTACAGACCCTTGATTTTACGAACAGCCAGCAAGTAAAAAAAAAAAAACGACGAGTTGGGGACACCCAAAACGTCAAATAGTGACGTGGAGGGGTCCTTAACCAAGCGTCAGTCTGTGTCGATTTGGGGATGAGAATGTGTAGGAGATACAGCTATAGTGGGACTTAAGAAAGTTTCTGATTCAGCTCCAAAGAAGGAAACTTTCTTTGTCATTACATACCCCACTTTACCAACTCCTTCCTTTATGAGAGTCTCAGCACAGGTGGATGCCAGAGTGCTGCTGTTGCTGGTTCTTTTTATCTGACTCATCTCCCTGCTGCATTGTTCCCATGCATGTTTCAGGAAAACACAGCACACGTCTTCCTGCACTAATAGGCCCTCAGCCTCTTTAAGACTCAGGGCACAATTAGGAGGTGATAGTTTGATCTCCCACCTCACAGCTCTATTTTTGAGCTGCCGCGTGATCGTGTCGGATGTTGAACGAGCTCTATTTAAAGGAAGATGCCAGGCAGCTCTGGAGGAACTTTGTGTTGGATCAAGACTATCAAGCATTGCTTTAAAATTTGAAGAAATAAGTAATTGCATTTTTTTTTGGTCATCAATAGATGTTCTTGAATATGTTCAGAACAGATGAGTTTCATTTATGTTTTTTACATTTTAATTATTTTATATCATAAAAAAATCAATATGCTAATGGTGTAATAATATAGATTTTTTTCATTCAACTCCAAGAAGGATTTGCCTTTTCTGACCCACTGACTTTTGCTCTGTACAGCATTGCCATCTTCTGGTAGAACCATGTTACTACAGCTTGGTAAAGAAGACTAAACACAAATGTTGTCATGTAAATCATTATGAATTATGGCCTTTTATGTTTTTTAACAATGTTTATGCTGCAGCTTGCGGTTTCCATGGCAACAGACTCCCATTGTTTGTGGCAGGAAAATTGACTAGAAACAAAAAGAAAAGGAAGAAAAAAGGAGTAATCAAATTGGTGTTCAGATTTTTTTTTCTTTCACTTAAGTTGTTCACATGTTCATTTGTTTTATTTAATCTTCTCTTTTAGGTAATTAGTTTTCAGTCTGGTTAGTCAGTCTTAGTTCATCTGTTATCACCTTTTTCTCCAGTTTTACAAATGTGTTTTTTCGTGCTTGAGTTTAGTTTATGTCATTTTAGTTTAATCATTAATCAGGAAAAATGTATGATTAAATATTCTGCATTGTCTTTGTTCTTTTGCTATAGATTGAGCGGAGTCCTGCATTAAATGGTACATAATAAATTAGCCACATACAGAATGAAGG
>NW_023423107.1:0-1306 GCF_002922805.2 Oryzias melastigma
TCAGATACTATAAAAAGTAGCATACACGTACTCAGTAGATCCTATAGAAAGTACCATGCAAGTACCCAGTGGATCATATGAAATATACCATGTAGATAAAACTTGAATATCCTCCAAGTACTGTACTGCGTTACCAGTATGTGATCAAGTCTCCACATTATAACTGAAGAATCTTCTGTATTTTCATGAAGGAACAAAGTAATAAAGATTGAGAACAATCCTGTTTCTGAGGCCAGAATGAGGACGAGAGGACCTGCGGTCGCCCCCGCTTAACTCCCAATCAAACTTTATCCTCAATATTGGATCATCCGGCTTGGTGTGGAGATCATCAGAATCGTAGTACAGATGGAGAAATGTGATGATGTAGTTTGTAGGAACAACATGAAGTACTGCATTACACAGAGTTCATGTTTGGTCGTCCTGAGAGAAGCTGAATGACAGAGTCCTGGTTACAGTACAGATACAAACACTCACTTTAAAGCGCTTCATCTGCCTGATTAGCAGATTTTCTTACAGCAGGTTTTCATGCTTTTACTCGTTTGTATATAGCGTACTGTGTTCTGATTGGCTGTAGACCTCAATCTCCATGACAGAACGCCTCCAGTTTTCCAAATCTACATAAACTTAATTTTCATTCAATAAAACTGGACTTATTTTTCTATGATGCTCTAGAGTGGAAATACATGTATTAAACAGTGCACCTAAAAAATATAAATAAATAAAAATAAAAATAAATAAATAAATAATCCAAAGTTGCTCTAGTGAACCACCCGTTTTTGTTAATACACACATCTCTGCAATTCTGAAAGGCTCCTCCCCGTGCGTGTGCACGTGTAATCCCAGCCAGCAAAGCTAAGTGGAGCCCAAATGGTGTTAAAGTGGCAGAAAATGTGGGTCCTGATTGGGTTTTCTGCAGTTTCCCTGGTGGCCCAGGCTGTGTTTAGTGGGTTAGCTTGCTATGCTAGCCAGCCTCCTGGTGGACAGCGGAGCCTGCTAGCTCAATATAGTGGAGCACGCTAGCTTGCTAGAGAAGAACAAGCTAGCTTGCTACAGAGGACCAAGCTAGGATGCTACAGCGGAGCTCGCTAGGATGCTACAGCAGAGCTCGCTAGGATGCTACAGCGGAGCAAGCTAGGATGCTACAGCGGAGCTCGCTAGGATGCTACAGCGGAGCACGCTAGGTTTCTACAGAAGAGCACGCTAGCTCAATACAATGGAGCTTGCTAACTTGCAACAGAATATCTTGCTAGCATGCTACAGAGGAGCTTGCTAGCACGCTACACTGTCCACCGAGCAGCTGTCTATT
>NW_023423108.1:0-1305 GCF_002922805.2 Oryzias melastigma
CACCTGCAGAGGGTGAGTAGATCATTTTTATATGTATACTGTATGTGGTCGGAGTACTAAATCCACTATAAGATGAGGGAAAACAAAAACCAACATGAGGTTTGGACAATCAAGATAGACAAGATGGATAATGTGGTAGTTGCTAGCGGTTACGGTGGGTCTTTGCATTAAATGAGAACATTGTGTAGATTTAACTTCACACACAGGGTCCCTCTTGGGTTTCTATCACTCCTACAAAATGCTCACAAACAACAACCGTCTCTCAGATGGCTGTGCAGAGTTGGCAACACAGATAGCGGTGATGAGTACTTATGGTTTAATATTGTCTCTTTTGTATGTTTGGAGCAAAGACAGCTTTAGCATTTGGTGTCTATTTAGCCTTTTGGTTATAAATTAAAACAGTCAAAGGTGTATTTTCTATGGTATGCATGAGCTTTTTATCATCATTTATCAAGTGCAACAGATTTCATGGAATCCAACAACTCTATCATCAGTGGTGGGTTTCCTTTAAGAATAATCAATGATCGTGTTTTGATTGTTCAAATATTGATAATAATTTTTCTTGCCATCAATCTTTTTTTAGTTTCCACTTTTTTCAGAAAGGATGTCTTTTATACAACCATGCGTTATGTCCTGTTTGCTGTGACTCTGCTGTCTGATTGTCTGTTTTTAGTAATGACAAACGCTCTGCTGACACTGAACTATTTTGGTATCACCCTACAGATGTGGTTGTGCTCTATTCTGTGCTTTATTGTGTCTGTTTACACATTTGTCACACCTGTCACCCTCACAGCAATGACACTGGAGCGCTATGTGGCCATATGCATGCCCCTGCGGCACGCAGAGCTCTGCAGCATTCAAGGGGTTCTACAGCTCATGCTCATCATTCACTGCATCAGCGCTGTTCCCGTCACTGTTACACTCTCCATTTTCTCTGCCATTATGGCTCCAACCTTGTACACCAAGAATAGTGT
Source organism: Oryzias melastigma (assembly GCF_002922805.2). Classification (NCBI taxonomy): domain Eukaryota; kingdom Metazoa; phylum Chordata; class Actinopteri; order Beloniformes; family Adrianichthyidae; genus Oryzias; species Oryzias melastigma. Next base: position 975 of record NW_023423108.1, read on the forward strand.
TTGTTCTGTGGAGATGTTTTTATTGTCCGACTGGCAGGGTCACATAAGATCAGCTATAGGTCAGCTTTACTTCTTGATGATGTTCTCAGTCATTGTTTTCTGCTATGTCAAAATAATGAGAGTGGCCAAAACTGCTTCGGGAGAGAATAAAAAGTCAACATGGAAAGGACTCAGAACTGTTATTCTACATGGTTTTCAGCTCCTGCTCTGTCTCATCCAGCTGTGGTGTCCCTTTATAGAAGTTGCAGTTCTTCAAATTAATTTCATGCTCTTTATTAATGTGAGATACTTTAATTATATAATGTTCTTTCTTGCCCCAAGATGTTTGAGT
>NW_023423109.1:0-279 GCF_002922805.2 Oryzias melastigma
TAAGAACAGCTCAATGAGTTGTAACCATTTTTCCAGATCTGACTGTAACAATATTTAACAACTTCATGTAAATGAGGCTGATTGCATCAATAAAGCTTTTTCAGAATAAACCCACCAAACTAAATAAAGACCAAAAAGAGAGAAATGGTGAGTTAAATACAATCACGGCTCAGATCAGGTTAGAGTTAGTTGGACATTACACTGGCTCCCAGTGAAAAGCTGCCGTGTCACTTTTCCCATCTCCAAAAGCCTTTCCCCTAATTTGGCAGTAAATGAGAT
>NW_023423109.1:575-1305 GCF_002922805.2 Oryzias melastigma
TCCTGCTTTGATATTGACGAGACAGAGCACACATCCCACACTGGCTTCTTATCCTCTAATACTATGTGTTTTTGCGAGTTTTCGAGCTGGACCCAAGGCTGGCTGCTCAATTGCTTAATTGTGGATAGTAGTTTGTGAGCAGTACAACCTAGGAACACTTTGTTCTCTCTACATAGAGAGAAGAGCAGCCATCTTATGGTATTTTAGAAACAAACTGTAGTTGATGTAAACGCCAATTACTAAAACCCTAAAACTGTGACACCCAACCTTCTTTAGAACCACAGACCGGTTTAACATCAATGGTTGTGTCTTAATTCCTTCACTCTTCACTGCACACTATATAGGGATTTTTTTCTTTTGTAATGTTGTCTAATCTACAATTCTAAATCTGGTACCCTAGAACTTTTCCAGAAGTCTAAATACTAACTAACATACTAATACTAACAGATTGCATCTGCATTGAAAGCAGCTGCACAAATGGTGAGAATACAGCATTAGAGCAACCTCACTGGATCTTTTCTACAAAAAATAAAAAAAAACTGTCCAAATTATTTTTTGTTAACTTTGTAAGCTTTGGGAGGTTTTAATTTCGTGGTTGGCGCATCTAAAAGATTTGGGATTTTCAACCGAGCAACTTAACATATGTCAGGAATAAGTCTGATGCAGTGGGGAATATCTGGTAGTTTTTCAAGACTAAACTTCTTTTAGAATCAAAATGCAAATAAAATTA
>NW_023423110.1:0-1305 GCF_002922805.2 Oryzias melastigma
TTAGATCATGCGTAGACAGTGAGTGCTCTGGAGGAGGCTTTGGAGGGCGACCGGCTGCTCTGCACTCCGAACAGTCCCGGGAAACTGTGCAAACAGCAGTGAATTCATGTGAATTCCAGGTTTTAAAAAAAAAGCTGATATTGTTGTCAATTTTTGACGTTTTAGGTGTTCCCAACTTGCAGGTTTTTGAAGTGCTGGCTGTTCCCATTAAATCAGGGGTCCTCAACCTCCGGACCACAAACCCCAACCCGTCCACTACCAAGATGCTGACCACACCAGTACCCTAAGTCAGTATGGGTACTCTAACCACAACCCAAACCCTGTACCGGTTAACGTCCGGGGCCCAGTTTGCACCCGAACCGGTACCGTATCTGGTACCGGTTCGGGTCTTGTACCGCATCTGGTGCTGCCGTATTAAGGTTAGGGCACCACTACCAGGTTAGGGTGGCAGTGTAGGCCGTGTCCCAAGGACCAGTCCACATGTAGTACCGCTTCCCGTACCGTGTCCGTTACAACGTATTGAGAGTTACGGATCATTGATTTTACGTACAGCCAGCATGTCAAAAAATGAGGAGTTGAGGACACTCGAAACGTCAAAAAGTGACACGGAGGTGGCCTTAACCAAACGTCAACATGTGACGAGGTGGTAGTGAGAATGTGTTGCGTATTTACGTGAGGCCAACAGGGACATTGCTCCATTTCTCCAAGGCTAAATGTTGTTGTTGGTCGCACAAATTAACTTGACCCTCGTGCTCTCTTATGGAGTCCAGATGACCCCACCCTCACATTGATGTGTGATCCCTCCCATGACAAACTTAACCGTAAACCTAACCGTAAACACAAACATACATTATGTTGTAATCGGATAAGTTCTTCAGGGCATATGTACACAGTTCAAATCTAATCTGGTTTTTGGTCAGATTAACGACACTTTGCACATATACATGGAGCTAGTGATGTGTACATTTGCTGTTCCGAGCTCCCTCTCCAAATGAAAACTAGAAACATCGTCTGTGAAGAGCTGCTGGTGTTATTCACCATCCACCGCCATGCTGACCTGAGGTCTACCTCTGACATGGTGGTGAAGGCATTTTCTACCTATGACAGTCAGCTAACTGCATGTTGAATGTGTTCTTGTCATTTTCCCACCTGTTCTTGTGTGTTCATGTTTCCTGGGTCAAACATTTCTCCAGAATGTGCATCTTCAAATGTTTCTCTCCAACTTCCAGGATTACGGCAGCTGCAGAGATGAGCCATGCAGGGCAATAACCATGATGAGGGCCAGCCACACTGATAATGAGCAGC
>NW_023423111.1:0-1305 GCF_002922805.2 Oryzias melastigma
TATGGACCCAGACTTCATAGTCCCAGAGTACCTTCCATAAAACACCAGTAGACCAGTAGTATACCAGTAGACCAATGGAGTCACCAGTCAGAGTACTTTCTAGTACCTTTTCTACAGACTCCAAGAATACCAGGAAACCTGTCCTGCTATTTTATCTTCATGAATTGGAACATTTGGGCAAATCACATAGCCTCACAGGCCTTCAGGAAGGCTTTTTCAGCAGAGCAAGATCAGATACTGTAGAAGGACCAGCCATCAGGGGGCCAATCTGGCCCAGGATAGGGCCCCAGATTCTTTTTCTTTCCAATAGGGGGATTTGAATGACTCAAAGTCTGGCTCATCTGGGACCACTAAGAGCTAAACTCTGCTACAAAATGGCTACCTGCTCACTCTGCCTTTGCCCAACAGTAAATGGGATGAGTTTAAGCAGCTCGGTGACTGAAAAGCATTAGACAGGATCAGAAGATGGATGGATGTCACTGACCGAGCACTAGTGACACCTAGTGGCAAAACAATAAAACACAGCTAAAGACAAAACATCCCCTGGCATTGGATACATATCTCCCTGTAGAATCCAGCTGTAAAAGAGAATTGTTAATGGAGGGTAGCCCCAAATCTGCAACCTCAGGGGGCGGAGCTTCAGGATGCTTTGACATGAATTTAAGTTATTTATTACAAAAAATAATTTTTATGTATTTCTTTTCATTTATTTACTTTCATATTTAAACATATTTTATGTATCCCGTCTTCACTCATGAGTAGTCAGGTTAGGCTCCAGCAACCCCATGACCCTGAAAGGGACAAAACGGGTTTAGAAAATGAAGAAATTGTATGCATCTATTTTGAACTTTCTTTTTACTATGATTTTAGCCCTTTTTCTGTGGGGATCTGTTGCACCAAGTTTTGTCAGTGGTTGTTGCCGCGGTGCTCGCCCTTGGTGGGGCGGCTGGGGTCCAGCATCGCAGCCTGTGGAATGGACCTTGTTGCTGTCTGGTGTGGGAATTTACTGTTGCTAAACTGCTGATGGTACAATAGACTCCAGATATGCTTCTTTCTCACAAACACACTTGTAGTTCTTTTTTGTGTGTGTGGTCATGGGGTGTACGTGGAAATGGAGGGAAAGAGAATTGGTTTAAGTTTTTTTTCTCTTTTTTTGTCTGTTTTTAATTGTTAAGCGCTTTTTTATAAATAAAGTTTTATTGATTGAATCCCTCTTTTCAAAGCAGCACGTTTCCTGGTCCTCCTCAGTAACAGGGAATCTGCTGTGCAGTGTGGGCAGTCATCAATTACACTTTTAGTAATAGA
>NW_023423112.1:0-1305 GCF_002922805.2 Oryzias melastigma
AAAATATTTCTACTTTCATCATCGCACTTCTTTCAATCCAGATTTTCTTTTTTATTTTAAAGACAAATACATTTTTTCTATTTGAAATATCAAACAATATTTTAATTAACTTGAAAAATACAGATTTTAAAAAAGTTGGTAGAAATAAAGTAATGATGGCTGTATATAATGTTAACTGTAGATGATTCCAATGTGGAGAGAGGAATCTAATTATCTTCATTACATGTTGCTCCCCCTGAGTCACAAGCTTGCATTCAGTAGGAATAGGCCTTCCTGATAGATTACAGTAGGAATGACCAGGAATCATTTAAAGGTCATTTCTCTCCCACTGGTTTCATATGTTTGCTGTAATGCAGTCCCATAAGAGCTTGCTACAATCAGACTCTAGCCAATCTATTGAAACTGTTGGGTGTCTTATAGTCTTTGACTATTTGAGTATTAGAAAATTGTTGCCATTCATGTTTTAAAGTACTATCCTTTTCCAACCATTGACTATATGTGTGAACTGAACCGAGTGAGTCTGATGTCATCCCTAGAAAATAACTTGCTTTGGTTTCCAACAATATTAAGTCGATTCAGTGGCCATTTTTTGCAATACAGGCATCAACATGTTGGAGCCAGACGTTATCAGTAATTTGTCCGAGATGGTCTGAGTCAACATTTGTACAACACCCCTAGCATTTGAAAGTAGGCTGGAACAAAATCTGCCATCCATCCATTAATCTATCTTCTTTCGCTCACCCTAGACTGGGTCATGGGGGCAGCAGTCTAAGCAGAGATGTCCAGACTTCCCTCTCCCCGGCCACTTCCTCCAGTTCCTCTGGGAGGACCCTGAGGCTTTCCGAGGCCAGCCCAGAGATGTAGTCTCTCTAGTGTATCCTAGGTCTTTCCCGGGGCCTCCGCCCAATGGGGGCATTCCCAGAACACCTCTCCAGGGAGGCGTCCAGGAGGCATCCGGAGCAGATGCCCAAGGCACTTCAACTGGCTCCTCTGGATGTGGAGGAGAAGTGGCTCTACTCCGAGCTCTCTCCGGGTGACCGAGCTTCTTACTCTAGCTCTCATGGAGCATCCAGATACCCTCCAGAGGAAGCTCATTTCAGCCGCTTGGAGTTGAGATCTCGATCTTTCGGTCATGACCCAGAGCTCATGATCATAGGTAAATACTGGAACAAAGATCGACCAGTAAATCGAGAGCTTTGCTTTCTGGCTCAGCTCTTTCTGCACCACAATGGACCGGTGCAGCGACCGCATAACGCTGGACGCCGCTCCAATCCGCCTGTCGATCTCACGCTCCGATCTTCCCTC
>NW_023423113.1:0-270 GCF_002922805.2 Oryzias melastigma
GAAGTCACGCAAACACACTTGTACTTCCTGACAGGAGGAAAACATCAGATGAGGTAGGATGACTTTTGAAAATTGCTTAAGGTGATCTTTCTTGCAAATGTATTCATTAAGGCGTTGTCATGTAGCTGCTGATTTTGAAGCCATCATTGTTGCTGAAGTCATACAAACAAGTTTCTGTTTATGACAAGAGGAATTATGTATAAAAGTTCAAATGGATTTGAACATTTTTCAACCTTGCCTGTTTTTCTCGAGCTCTAAATAGCTTTTTCT
>NW_023423113.1:313-1304 GCF_002922805.2 Oryzias melastigma
TAGGTTTTATATAAGTGTTTTGTCTTTGGAAAAAGGAGCATTATGAGGAATCTTTTAGAAGTGTTCTTTCATAGTTTATAATCTCCTAGTATAAACTTAATCAATACATTTTTTGTTTAAATTTTGTAACTTTTTGTAAACAAAGATTAGCATTCCTATTCCTCTTTTATGCTTTTCGGCATCTCGTTTCATACACACCAATGCTTACATTGCATTTCCAAGCCAAGCAATCATCAGACTCTGCATCTGCAGCAGCGAAGTTTAAACACACTAACAACTCACCCACACAGGGGGTGTGCTAAGAGAAGTAGTTAACCACTTAAGAGTACAAAATGGAAAATCTTCTGTATCACATTTGGCCATTCTGTGTCTGTTCCTAAGAGAGACATTGGTGTGGTCCAACGAGCTGAAGGTAAACTAATTTGCTGTCTAGCTCCAGTTGTTGAATGTGAAACTTTAATATTACAAATTTTAAAATGTATTTCTTTATTTTGCTGAGCTCAATCTTCTTCCAGATAAAAGACGGGGGTTCAACAATAGGGAGATATGTTGGTAACGTTTTGGCAAAAAAAGTCAAACGTGTGAATTTTACCCAAACATACGATTGTTTTAAAGCGTGATTAATTAATACATATAAAATGTATGAACCTGTATTTAGACAAACAATACATCCAATTTGAATCATATTACAAAGATAATAGTTCTGGGTTTTTGGTCTATTTCAGGTATAGATATTGAAAGGTTTTTTTTTTGCATATAGGTACCTACAAATATTCATTTAGTGGCACATTTTTTAAAGACTTATATTTCTGTATTGTTTTACTTTATTTTGATTCTGTTTTGTTTTAATTTATTTTGATTCTTTTTTTATTATTTTTTTTAACCAACTCTCTTCATAACTATCTTTGTTTTGTCTTATTTTAGATTTTAGAATTAGATTTTAAGATGTGGCGCAGTGGTTAGCGCTCTTGCCTCACAGCGAGAAGGCCCC
>NW_023423114.1:0-1304 GCF_002922805.2 Oryzias melastigma
GCGGACTTTTCTGTTTGCTGCAAGGATCTCCAGGCCTGACCTTGTCGGATCAGAAAACAAACTCTTGATTTTCCTTAGGTAGCAGGAAAACTTAAATTATTTAAAAAGTGGAATCATCCGAAAAGAGAAAAATAGAAGGAAATTAACTTGAGATTAAATCTTAACAAAACTTTTCTGTCACTTTTATATGACGGATTATTAGAGCCAGTTTACCCAAAAAAAAATTTTGTTTTAATTACAATTCTAAATCGCGTAAATGTATGAGAAAATAGTCGTAACTGTTAGAATACGAAAATATTTATGACTTCAACAGTCATGATCAAATTGACAACTTGAAAATTTGAAATATATATATATATATTTGGTGGCCCTAATAAATATAGTCGTACTTTAATGACTTCCCAAGCTTCTATTTTCTGTGTAAAGTATCTCAAAGTAGTTTGTTTTCATAACTTGCAACTTTGATTTTCAATGGAACTGACTGTAGATTAAAATGTGTGTTTTACTGGCTGACATCCACATTACCAGAAAATAGTTTCCAGAGCAGCTAGGATTTAATGAAACAAATAAATAAATAAAAGCATACGCAGAATAAAAAAGAAAACTTAAAATCTTTGAGGATTTTTTTAGATCCATACAGAATATTTCTTAAATTGTCAAAATTCGGACATGGATGGATGGAATAATTAGGATAGATTGAGACAGATTAATACAGTGGATAAGACAGACAGGTGGATTATGAAAGATATAACTGACAGATAAGAGATTAGACAGATAAAATAGTCAGAATAGATCAGATAGATGAATAGATAGATAAAACAGATGGATAGGATAAATGACATGTAGATTAGATAAAATAAATTTGTTAAATCACACCAACCACATGAAGTCTATAGTATGTATAAATAGTAGCATAGAGATGTGATATACAATTAATTGCACTTTAACCTTTACTGATCTTATTTAAAAGCTTTTGTGAAAATCTACTTACTTTACTTGAGGTAAATTGTCCTTTTTTTCAGGTGATATAACTACTCTCTGGGAAAACATGGACAATACAACTTATACAGATTTTAACAAAGAAAAACAATTATTTTGACCACACACTGTCCCAGGCCCTGTATTCTTTAGTTTTCTAAATTTAGCTGGATAAATACTGTTACAAATTCGAAGCAAATTTTAGTTTTTGTTTTTCCCGCTGGTCTGGGTGCCGTTGCGACTCCGCGCCAGCGGGCGGCGCTGTGGCGCCAACTCATTGTTTTCCAACCGCACCTCCAGCTCCACCAGAAGAAAAGCTATCCGTT
>NW_023423115.1:0-1304 GCF_002922805.2 Oryzias melastigma
AAGCAAAGGGATGATGGGAAGTCAGGGAAGGCTTACACCATGTCAGCAGTTCTGCCCAGAACTCAGAGGTGAATTTCTAATGAACTCCTGCTGCTCTGCGAAAACTATGTCCTAGAAAATGACAGTTTGTAAATTTTTGGCTAAAAAAGCCAAAACCATAACTAAAAACCAACTCCCCGCCAGCAAGGCCAACAACAGATTAAGAGATGATGAGAGTGGGACTTTAAACAGAAAGAGGTACTTAAATAAAAGTCCATATATGAAGCACCTACCCATACATTTTCAGCTCCAACTCAAAAACCACCTTGGCTAAAACCTCAACTGGCTGTAGATTCTGCACACTTGTCCTGAAAACAAGAGTATTTTATCAAAACAATGATCAGATCCCCTTTCTTTCTCTCCTGATCAACCTACGTTTGAAGCTGCAGAGTTGCATTCACCACTCTTGTGCTCAGTGAGATGCCAGTAGTTGTTAGAATGATGTAATATGTAATCTGAAGTGGGGGAATAAAAAATAAGATAGCAGAAAATAATAATTCATTGGAAACTTCTTAAACAAACGTTGGGAATGATTTTCTATTCATCTTACTGCAGCGTCTCTATGGAACGGGTTTCCCAGCTCATATTCTATCAGTGTGCCATTCTCATTGGCGGAGCAGCTAAACTGTGGAGACACATTTCGATATGAACATGCTGATAACTTTTCTTTACTTTCCTAATTTGGCATTCACTGGACTGAATACTTTTCTTAGACCATCGTTTTTCTGAAAGGAAACACTCACTCACCTCTTTTTCTCCGTGAACAACAGACGAGTACCTCAGAGTATCTGGGAGGGTAATGATGACGCGACTCTGATGTGCATCATCGCCATTTCTGTTGGTCACAGTGATCTCCAAGGCTATGTCTTCATCAGACGGAGTGATGACTGCGATGCCATCCTGTCTGAAGAGGTAAAACAGATATTAGGAACGGTTCAACTGTAACCGAGCATTTGTTTGCCAGAAAGAAGGAAAAGAATATTTTTTTTTTACCGGACTAGTGATGTAAAAACAACTTGTCCATTTTTAGTCTTCTTGGAACAAAAATTGTACTGAATTTGTAGGTTACTCTGACAGATATTATCATCTCCACAGCCATCATTTATGATTATAATCTGTAAAAAAAAGACAAAAAAATGTTAATCTGACACTTTAAAATTTAAAAAGCTTAAAAATAGTCATTAAAAAGCTGGAATTTTATGTGTAATTTCACTAAAAACATTTTTAGAAGCTAATTTTTCACGTTTTAAAAAATCTTTTTATAT
>NW_023423116.1:0-1304 GCF_002922805.2 Oryzias melastigma
TGTGGTACTCCACGGAGAAGAGAAGCTGGATAAGAAGCGTTTCCCAGCAACGTATGACTGAAACAGTTTCAGAGGATTACATATTCATCAACCATAGAGATTCTTGGGATTTTCAGCCTTAATTTCAGCATTCAGATGCTTTTCCCGTAGGTAATTACTGAAACTGTGATTAAACGCCTTAAACCAGTCATTGTGCTATTAAATTTACCCATAAACAACACAGTAAATACATTAATTCTGACGGATTCTGATCTGTTTGGAGAAGCCTTTGGATTCCATGAGAGTATCAAAAGCTTTTAGCTGTTGAAGAACATTAATTTCATGCCTCACGTGCTCTCAAATAGCCCGGATTCATAATGGCAGCATTTTTAGTTTGTCCTCTCAGCAATTAGACTGTGACTAAAGCATCCAACGCAGCTGCAATTTGTATATCTTTTGTTTGGGTGTGTGTGTGTTCAGACCAGTTATATGAGCAGGTTTCAACAAGAACAGAACAAAAGTGCATGAAATCAGAGAAGCAGGAGAAGAGCTTTCACTTAAGTCAAAAAGCCTCTGTACGTGACGTTTGGTTCTTAATTTCCTTGGCTGGAAACATTGGTTTCTATGGAGGAGAAAGACATTTACCTTGGAGACAAAGCACTCGGCGATGGCCACGGGGTCTGAGTTACACTTCTCCAGGTGATGAAGGAGGTCCCTAAAACAAAAATCAAGAAGAACTTTTAGGAGATTAAAGTCTCCGTACAAAGAATTTTTTTTAGCTTCTATGTGGGAATGTGTTCGTCTGCGGGAAGCAGATAAAGATATTGTGTCATGGCTGTAAGGTGAGGTCATTGTCGCAGTTTCAAACCACTGTTACACATCCTTAGATTAGGCGGCGTGTAGCAGCTGAGAAATCACAAACAGGCATTTGTGTCTGCAGACCACCATGGAGGACGCTCAGCTGGCCTATACTCACAAACGCACAGGCTGAGCGGAGCCAGAGGCAAACAAGCCGCACACCTGAGTGGAAATCAACAGGTGGTTCAGCCAAGTTTCACTGTAACAGGCACTGTTTGTGGAGCCAGAGAGACAAAGTCTGTCGCTGTCTCAAATGCTTCTTTCCATCTCCGTCTAGGTCGGGTTTCTCGCCCTTTTTGGACAAATAATGGAGTTTTCAAGACCAAATTTATATGAATCACTTTTTAATTCTCATTTATAAAATTATAAATCAGAATAACTGTGAAAAAATATGATGAACATCCTAAATTTTCCATTTTTGGATGATATTCTGGTAGGAAAAAAAGGTACCTGTTAAAGTGGTAGAT
>NW_023423117.1:0-1304 GCF_002922805.2 Oryzias melastigma
CCATACTTTCTGCACTATTAGACCCCTTGAAACCTTAACTTTTTTAAAAAATGATAATTTACTTATAATCTGGAGTGCCTCTTGTATGGATTCATTCTAAGTCTGTTTTTTATCTGTTAGAAATATAGTTGAGACTTAGAGGTATTGCAAATTTGCTAAAGTGGCTAATATATTACAAACAAGTTCAAATAAGTACAAACAAGTTTAATTAATGTACTTGTGTCTGACTCTTGTCTCATTTGTTGTGCCTTATAGCTTGGTGTGCATTATATATCACTTAGTCATATAGTTTAAGTTTAAGAATGAATTTAAACAAAAATATAAACAATCAATTGCGTTTTAAATCCATCCAAAGTTTCTAAGCTGTGATCCTTCTGTTATATAAATGTACACATGTTATTATTATTTTTTTAATCTAAAAGTCGCTGTTATTATTAATGTGATCACCGCCTAACAACTTAACCTATAACACTTGCTATTTGAGCCACCCTAACTCTTCAACCGTTTTTATGCATAAATCAGCTAAATTCTGGTACTGAGAAAGGCGGCTTTGCGCTAAAATATAATGGTGCCAAGGAAGACTGAAAGAATATGAACCCAAAAAGAAGCGACAGTAACATGGTGGAGTTATTTAGTAGCAAGTAACATCAAGACTATGATAGATATAGTGATTTTAAGTGCTATTGAGTTTGGTTGACTTGCTAGCATGTTTTCTAAGCTAGTTATTTAAGTGGCTAACAGGTAACAGTGTGTTTTGTTAGCAAAGCCTACACTTATACAACCTATTCTTTTTCTACTCTATTAGTATGAATTGTATTTCAAAATAAAAAGTTTGTTCTTGGTCTCATATTTTGTTTCCTCTAAGGTGCAACTTGTGTTTTTCTCTTCTTGACTGCATTTTTTTTTTTTTTTTGTGGCTGCTGCAACTCATAGTTCAGAAAATATGGTAATTTTGTCCATTTTACATTTTGTTATTGTACTTTGTTGTGTTTTACATTGTCATGTGTTGCATGTTTAGACTTTTGGACACAGTTTTGACCTTTTCTGTTTGTTCAAAAACAGGCTTTTCTCCTCTTCACGTTCAGTTGTGCCCCCCACCTCACCTGCTGACTGCTATGATTCATGAAGAAGGAATCACATATGTGACTGTCAGCTGACTTTTTAGGATGTTCACATTTCCTTTGGTGCTGATTTTCTGGAGGTCCGTGTTCCGACAGTCCTAGCCTGGAGTTCTGTGACCCAGCTGATCAGCAATAAGGAGAACCGGAAAACTGGCGGGGTGGTGGATCTGAAGGGGATGGGAC
>NW_023423118.1:0-1304 GCF_002922805.2 Oryzias melastigma
GGTTTAGCTCGCAGCTCGGTGTTTGGAGACCCGCCCGTGATCTAGTAAGAGCAGCCGGTGAGTTAAAGGGGGGGACGCCCGCGCGCCCGGTATGGAAAGGCACGTATGAGAAAATCTGCGATTAATGCGTCAAAAAAATTGTCGGCGTCAAGCACATGTCAGATTAATGCGTTTTTAACGCGACAAATCTGACAGCCCTAATAAATATATCAATGTAGTTTCATTGTCACTATTATTTAAATGTACTAATATATTTGGTGCTTTTTCCAGAGATAACAACAGAAATTTCCTAAATCTTGTTAATAATCCCTCTGGATTTTGAGTGTCATTAAAAAAAAAAGAAAAACTTCCTACTGAGAAATAATACTACCCATTTTTATTAGAGAATTGTTTTTAACACTCTAAAGTTATGCTACAACTGCATTTTGAGTTTTTTATGGCACTTAATGGGCTATAAAGAATGCATCTGAGCGATACCCCATAATCTGCAATAATTTTACATTTTTATGCACACATAGTGAGAGGCTTAATGCAAAACCTAAAACACCCAAATTGAGCTTTCTGAGTTAATCTGTACAACAGCTTTTTTTAAGGAGCAATAAAAAGGACGAGTTTGCATTAATCTCATCAAACGGATGTGCTGATGCAGCGGGACGGTTTTCTGTGGTCTCCATCTAAGTTCAGTTTTAACATTTGCTAATTAGAACAAGGAACGGAGCGCAGCTGAGGCTGATGGGAATGTCACCAGTCAGGACGAATTAAAATGATGATTGCTAAAACTGCAACAAATAATCCTGAGGGGGTGAAATTTATGATGTATGGGCGACACTTTAGCCACAAATTATCCTTCATGAACAACTTACACATTTCTTTAAATAGAAATAGAAAAACCATAACTTTTTAACAGAATTATGAACTACATTTATAGCATTACCTGCAATAATGCTAGTGTGAATGCTAAAGCTGAATTTGGCAGCTGAAGATGCTGAAATTGATAGCTGAAAACATTGAAGCTAATAGCTGAAAACGCTAAAGCTGATAACCAGTAAAAATATCAGCTAAATGCCAAATTAGATTAAAACAAACAAACAAACAAACAAACAAACAAAACAAGTTTAGCTTAAACAGTTAGCATGTAGCTGAAAAAATAGCTAAACTTCAAAATAACCGGAAAACGGAAAAAGCCTAAATTAGCCAAAACAGCTGGCGTGCAAATATCAGCCTAACTTCAAAATTCTCATCAATAAACTGAAAAAAAACAAAATTAGCCAAAACAGTTAGCATGTAGCTGAAATATTAGTTAA
>NW_023423119.1:0-1304 GCF_002922805.2 Oryzias melastigma
TTACAGCCGCCGACACTCTGCTCTGGTGGACAGAGCTATCACCCGAACCCCATCAATCGAGAGCATTCACAAGGACCCGAGGTAAGCGACGATTGATCGACTTATACTCCTGAAATCCAACCAGATCAATCGATTGTTTAGTTTAGCGATCAGCTATTGTTAATGTTTTATGACTGACCTTCTGCTTCTGTACTATAACCTCATGAAGCCCAATGAGGACGTTTTTGGGATATTTGGCTGTATAAATAAAACTGAATTGAATTTGAAAATGTGAGAAATAAATTGTATCGATCTTAGAAAATATCATTTGGATTCAGGTATGGTATATTTTACTATAAAGTAAAAACGACCATCACAGCTGACAACACACGTGATGGCAACAAAAAAGGGTCAAACCGTCCATACACACTGTTTTCCTGACAATCTATGTCATAAACACCTATCAGCACACTGGACCGGTACTAGTTTGGTAATTGTATGGTCCATGTCCTGGTACTGGACAAATACCAATCCAGTACTGGTCCAGTACCTGGATATGGATTGGACCAAAACCCTACTGGACCAGTACTGGTTTGGTATTGGTATGATAATGGTCCAGACCATGTCCCTGTACTGGTTAAGTACCGTACCAGTACCTGACCGATACTGGACCAGTACTGGTCTGGTATTGGTATGATATTGGTCCAGACCATGTCCCTGTACTGGTTAAGTACCGTACCAGTACCTGACCGGTACTGGACCAGTACTGGTTTGGTTTTGGTTCAGTCCATGTCCCAGTACTGGTTTGGTATTGGTCTGGTCCACATCTCAGTACCAGACCTATACCAAACCAGAACTGGAACACTCTAAAACAAAATTTTTAAATCTTCAAAGTACTGGGCAGGTACTCGGACTGGGACTGGTACTGGCTTGGTATTGGTCCGGTACCGAGACATGGAATGGACCATTACCAAACCATTATGGGTCCAGTATCGGTCCAGTATCGATCCAGTCCACGTCCCTGTCCAGGACCGGTACTGGTTTGGTATTGGTCCGTTACCAGACCATTACCAAACCAGTACCTGGCCGGTACCAGTACTGGTTTTGTATTGGTTTGGTATGGACCTGTACTGTTTTGGAGTCGGTCTGGTCCATGTACTGGTACTGGGCCAGTACTGTTGCGGTATTTGTCCAGTCCACGTACCAGTAACGGACCGGTACCAGGGGTTGTGGAGCCCTGATTAGTGTGTGTGGCCTGGTACCAAGTGAACCTCGGACCAGTACTGGTACCAGAGGTACGTCAATATATAGCGAGTTGGAAGTGC
>NW_023423120.1:0-1304 GCF_002922805.2 Oryzias melastigma
ACACCCTCGGAATAATATCAAAGGGAAACATTTTGGTTAAAATCACTAACCCCTTATCACCCGATCACCAGTGTATATGTTCATTGATTTACTGTAACTTTTCAACCGCAACACAATCAACGTCATTCCAACAGATTCTGAAGGAGAAAAGCGGCGTGAGTAACCTGAATGTAGCCGCTGAAGATGCTAGTGCTGATAGCTAAAGATGCTGAAATTGATAGCTAAAAATGCTGAAGCTAATAGCTGAAAATGCTGAAGCTAAATGCCAGATTAGCCTAAAAAACTGGTAAAATGTCTAATTTAGCGAGAACAGCTGGCATGTATCTGAAATTTTAGGTAGACTCCAAATTCGCTGAAAAAATTTGAAAAAAGGCTTAATTAGCCAAAGCAGCTAGCATGAAGCTGAAATGTTAGCTAAATTCTAAAATAGCCTAAAAAAACTATGTTTGATGTTTGTGATTTATTTGACCATGATAATTCTAGCAGATTCTCAACAAGCCGCTTTTCTCCTTCAAAATCTGCTGGAATTATCGTGATAACGGCTGAAAAGTTAAAGCATGTTAAAGATTTTTGTGTTTAAATGCCACCGGTGATGCTTCAAGGGAAATTAGGTTCAAAGGATTGATAAATAAAACCAAAAGGTCATCATGTGTTACATTTCTATTTGTATTGTTTTTAGTTTTTGTTTTTCTTCATTCATTTTTGCTCCATTTTCCTGCAGCTCTGCATGCATAAAGTTTCTTTGTTAGATAAAACATCTTTTAGTGTTTGGTTGGAGGCCCACTTTACCCCAGATCTGTGCATTCTCAACATTTTTTTAAAAATTCTTTCTTTGTATGGTACTAGCACATGTTGATGTCCTTCTCTGTTCTATCAGTAAATGATTTTGCTCATTAAAAATAATTTTCACATTTAAACATTTTTTGGGCTGCATGGTTGCACTGAGATTAGCGCTCTTGACTCACAGCGAGAAGTTCCAGGTTCATCTCTGAGTAGCATTTAATTTCTGCCAAAAGTCTCCCAAGAGTATGACGTTAAATTACCGCCAAAAGTCCTCAAAGTGAATATCAAACTCACGTGCACAATGAACGTCCCTATGAGCGTATATTAAACTCAAATGTCCCCCCAAGCATATATCAAACTCCACGTAGGCAAAGCTTTTTATTAGAAAACTGCGTTGCTCGTTCTTAATGTCCACCCTGAAGTTTCAGAGTTCCCTATCAAGGGAAATTGAGTAGAAGCTGCAGAGTTGGACCTGGTGTGGTTTCACAGAGCTGCAGAGGAGGCGTGAAGCTGCCTCTGGC
>NW_023423121.1:0-1304 GCF_002922805.2 Oryzias melastigma
GCAAGGGGGTGGAGCTATGGAGACCCAAATTAGCCCAATTTTAGACTAAATATTAGTATCAATATGGAAAAAAAGTTAAGAAATCTTCAGTACAAACTTCTCTAAGCATTATACTTGAACTCAATACGAGAAGTGAATGTTGACATTTTTATTAAAAAACAGTTTAAAGATTATTTGGGCATTTAAAAATATTTTGTTCCTGTTTTTATCTCTTTATGTACTTGAACTTCATATCAGAGATGCATATGTATCTTCAAGAGTTTCTAGAAATGTTTTAATTTCTTTTAGGTTTACATTAGTAGTACTGCATCAGCTGCTGTTTTTAATATTAATAGTAATAACAAAATTGTTTGAAAATACACAATCATTTTATTCGTAATAGTCTTCCACCCTGGCGTTCTTATTTTCCATCCTTCCAAAGACTTCTGCCCCCCTCTCACCTCCATATACATTTTTCAAGCTCCGCCACTGCCTTAGTCACACGGAGTTGACCCTTGCGGATGTTGTGGGTTTTGGGGTTTTCACGGCCTGGGGAGGATTGTGGACAAGTGCCCTCAAATGTTAAAGGGAGCACAGGTGTGTCTTGCAGTTCCCTTGTGGCCACCATATGAGACGTTATAAAAATAGAGCATACATTTGTCATGCGTGTGGTAAATATATCGTGAAGTATTTGTAAGGATACAAGCAGACAGCCCATATCCACCCATAAGGGCAATTGTGGCTGAGACAATAAACACTGCACAGCTTTGAACTCATAATTCTGCATTAACGTTAGAATAGAAGCATAAATAGAATCAAATAAGAGGAATTCTTGGTGGATTCTGGAACACCTCTGAGGACTCAACACATTGCTCCTAAAAGGATAAAGACTGTTTTGCCTGCAAAGCTTAAACAAAGCAAGACTCACTGATGGTGTGGGAGTGACTTAGTGCATATGGACTGAGTGAATTAGATTGCTATGGGGGAGCAATTAATGGTAAAAACCATACATTTAGCCCACACAGACTGCCTTCCCGTTTGAGATGATGGGATGCGCCCGTCCACACAGTCCATTTCTTGCAGACATTAAATATAGCTGACAAAAGAAAAGTGGATCATAAAAACAGAAAAGGTCATCAGAAAAAATATGACATTATGTTTGATATGCTTTTAAGTAACTGTCTTGAACTTTTAGGACTATTTGGGTCTAAGAGCAAAAGCATGTTATTGTGACAGTCACCAATAATAATGAGGTGAAGTGGATTAGTCTCTGGTTAAACATTTTAATGTGTGTCGTTGTTACGTGCCAGGTAATGGCAGCAATT
>NW_023423122.1:0-1303 GCF_002922805.2 Oryzias melastigma
TCCAGTATCTGCAGTTTCTAGGTGTGGTGGAGCGGTGCGTCACAGCTCAGCCTTGTTTGTTCCTCGTCTGACTCACCTGAGCTTACAAAGCATGAAAGCAAAAGGGTACATTTGGATTTACAAGAGCCTGCCGCAGTCCCACCCAGGATTCATCAATGTTTTTTGATTTTAAATGTCTCCCTTTGGTGGATGTTCACGATTTTTATTTTTTTTAGTTCTGATGACAGATGAGTCACCCTCATAGCAGGTCAGCAGTGCCTTAAGCTGGTGAGTTTTTCCACCGATCTGATACATTTTGGCTTAAATAGAAGAAAAACAAGTGACATTTTTAAAGTTTGAACATTTTATTAAAAAATAAGACAGTCAAAAACATTTCGTATAAAGCACGCTCACATAAGCTTCATCCATCTACATGTAATCATTTCATCATGATGCATCAAGCAAGACTAAGCTTGGTTTACAATGAAAAAAAAATCCAAATAACAATCTTAGTCAACATTTTTAGGACACCAGTGAATTCTGTTTTTTTCCTACATTTTAATGCCAATTTGAGTTTTATTTCTGAGAATTCGGCACCGAAAAAACAAGCTCGCTCTCACACCGATGAAAGAGGACGTTTGGATTCAAGCAGCCGCTGCCGAGACGACAATGTGACTCATCTTTTTTATCATCTGACTGAGCACTGCCTCCAATGACTTTAGCAGTGTTTGCACAATAGTGCAAAATTTAATGTAAACATTATGAACACACATAAAAATAGGAATAATTGTGTGATCGGTTAAGAATCATGAAACAAACAAGATGTAGCGATTAGAAGGTCCCTGATGGATGAAAACACAGGGGAGAAGAAAATGGCAGTTTGTTCTTCAGTTCTGCACTGGATGAAAGAGACTTTTATGAAATCAAAGTGTGCTGGCACAGGTCAAAGTCTTAGACGAAATCATGAGGTCATAAATCTGTACTATCTTTATTCTCAGCTGCCACATGGAGTAGATCAATGTGCAAATATCTACCTTTCCACACAAGTATTATCATACAAAATAGAGAACGTGAGCCAAGGATATTCAAATAAAAAAAATAAATATATCTGTGGAAGATTTGTACAAGGAAACCTTTTGCTTCAGACAGCCTGGAAGTAGGAGGAGCAACTATGAATGCTAAAAAAAAAATGCTACAAAACTTTAAAAAATAAAGGAAAAAAATCACTTAAATAACAAAAATTAGGATTAAAAAAAAAAACATCAAGACAAAGGAAGAGCGGGAATTAGACATTCACAAATCACATATGTCCAGAGGGGATTTT
>NW_023423123.1:0-1303 GCF_002922805.2 Oryzias melastigma
TGTGTTTTTGAAATTCCGACCTGACTTGTGCGTCGCTCCAGGCATCAAGACATAAAACACACACACTGCATCAGATCAGAATTCATTAAGCTCATGCAGACGAACAGAAGGACTGTTAAAGAAATGTTCTTTTTTTCCTCGTCTTCTTAGAAAAGAAAATGCTATGCCTCTTCTGAAATCTCTGAGAAGAAAATTCATGATAAAATTGTATCAATTTTTATTAAATAAATTTTTAAATATTTCAGATTTACAGTATGCAGGCACAAAGCCACTTTAAACATGGAGATTTATAGTAAAGGTATATTATATCTGCTTTGACAGTCATCACAAGGTTTTTGGAAAGCATGTCAGAGGTCCAGACAGATGACGAAAGCCCCCCGGGTGATGCACAAGAACACCCCAGATCATTTTTGATTAACAATCTCAAATGACTTCAAAGTAACAGTCGATTTGGCCTCCTGTTCTCGTAATAAATTCAATTACCGAAGAGTGCAAAGTGGAATTAAAAGCACACAGAGCCAGCCCTCTGTGCTGCAGCCCATCTCTGAAGAACGTGGTGAGGCTTTATCGGTTAAAACAACCAATTTCCACACCGTTTTTATTACTGTAGTAACAAAAAATAATTACCGAGGATTTGGAAGGCAGTTTCAAATTGAAATATTTTTTTTCTCCAATATATCCTGTAAATGACCGTCTCGCTGGAACTTTAAAAAAAAAATGTTCCCAGTGGTTTTTGAATTTAGATTATACAGTTTTTAGCCAAAATAAAAATTCTAGGAGATAGGGTTGTAATAATAATAATAATAAAAAAATTCTTTTATATCCTCTTAACGCTGGAATTTATATCCAGTTGTGAAAAAAAAACATGTAATCATAGCTGTGGTCCTCCTATGACCCTTCGTAAGAGAAACTAATGCTTGAAAAAGGTTGAAAGTTAATTGCCCAAGAGTTAAAGAATACAGACGGTATTTTTGGTGCATTTTGAACAAAATCTGTTTGTAGCGAGAAAGCAATCGACATTATGGGGTTATTACACATTTCAGGAAATTCTGTTAAAGCAGAGAGGCAGTAGTTTTATTAGAAATTCACCTTTGAGTTGTGGGGGGAGAGTAAGCCCACCCTTACTTCCCATCATCCATCTGTTAAATGCATCAGAACGGGTGGAGCAGTGAGTTTGTGGCCCACCCAGCATATTTTCTGCTTCACAAATAAGCTCCTTCTTTAACTGTATTTTTTCATCTGCTCCTGATTCACAACAATTTGAGTAAAGAAATACTCAGAAAGGACAATTTAAGCTTAATCT
>NW_023423124.1:0-1302 GCF_002922805.2 Oryzias melastigma
AATTGAGGAGGTTTGGAGTGAACAACAGATTCAATTATGTTTTTATCACTTACATTTGCATTAGTTTTCAAGCATTGAAAAAATCTATAAATTTTAAACCTGATATTGTCTTACCAATAAAAAACACACTTTCTTTAAGATAGCTTAATATGTCAGCAATTTCCCTTTAAGTAAACTTTTAGTAGTAAAAAAAGAAAACATTACGTTTGCAAAAGAGTTTATTCTACAATAAAAATGTCATTTTTATGATTCAACTTTTAATTTGGTAAGTTTTTTTTCCACAAGAGAGGATATTTAAACTGTAATCCAGAGTTTGAACATTTTATTTACTTAAACCACTTGAAAAAAGCAATTAAAAAGTAATTTAACTTGGAAAAAAATCAATTCAATTTGATCAGGGAAGAAAAACATTTGTTTTTTTTAGTTTAATTTTTCTTGTTCTGACAACCAGCGAATATCCCTAAATGAATAAATTAAATCAAATCAAAAATGTTCATGTCGTCAGCACCAATTTTTCTTTTTAGAACTGATGGATGCAGTTAAGACAAAAACAGGAGCAAAGAATCAATAAAAAAAATATGATGTACATTTTTTAGGACAAATGAATACAATCAAGGCTGTTTCTAATACTTATTATTGTCCAATGTCCAAATCAGTTTTGAATCAATCTAAAGACAACTATGAAGTGAATATTTTTTAATTAGTTTATTTATTGCCCTGAAAACAGTGATTCATGCCTTTTTAGGGGGACGAAAACAGAAAAAAAATCAATTAGGCTACAGAAAACAGTGAAAACAAACATTAAATGATCATACATATGACCTAAACAGAGAGAAAAAAAATGAAAAAACAAGGAAATTTCAAAAAAGTTTAATTGAATCAACTAATTTTTGACATTTTATTAACATGTATAGTTAAGTGATACACATGAGAAATACATTTAACTTTTCATATAACTACAAATATGACATATGGATATACATTTATGGCCAGAAATATAAAAATATGAGCAGATATATGTTATTGTAAGTACAAAATCTAATTGACTACAACCAGAGTCAAGCCCAATAACATTTTTTGCACTAAATTAACCAAAAACCTTGTTTTTTAGAGTAAGAGTCATTGACACAAGAATAAAAAGAACATTCATTAGATAGCACACATTTAAACAAGGAAAATTACTTTGAAAAATTGTAATTGCCTTTACCTTAAAATGAAGTAATGCAATTTCCACAACCCTTTTGAACCTGAAAAACCTTGTTTTCATGTGTGACCACTAGATGGCAGCATAGAAAGAGGTTT
>NW_023423125.1:0-1302 GCF_002922805.2 Oryzias melastigma
ATTTTGTAAAAGTGATGGGTGAGTGATTCATTCCTCCTGCTTTACTGATTCCTTTACATGCATTGATGGAACTTTCTCACCATCACAGAAAACACATTTCATGTTAACATCCTTTTGTTCATTGTTTAAATTGAGCAGACAGTTGTTTTTCCAGCCTTTAAAGACGATGTTGATGACTATTGTGTGTTATAGAATTTGTTTTTCAAAATTTTCTGTTAAAATCAGACTGTTTATACAGTGTAAAGTTGTGTTTTCTACCAAAACTTAAGTTTAGATTTAGACTTAGCTTATTATTATGGATCTTCTATCATGTCTACAATTCCTCTCTCTGTATTTTTCATAGGATTATCTCATGTTTTTGTGTTCATCACTTTAATATATGGCTGTAGCTTTAATTGTTTCACTGTTTTTTTGGCCTTTGTGTGTCGTGTTCTCTTGCATTTCTTGTGTCACATTTTGTTGGCATATTGAACGTTAGGCTCAGTGGTTGTTCTCAAAAATGAGAAAACTTTATTCAGTAAAAGACAATGCATGTTAGTATGCTGATAAAATGTTAGCTGAACTCCAAACTAGTATGAAATACTAAAAAGATTTTTAATCAGGTCATAACATAATGCTGGACATAATGCTAAAACATTTCTAATTCGGCCATAACAGTTAGCATAATGCTAAAAATATTAGCTTATCTCCAAATTAGCATGAAAACCTGAAAAAGATTTCTAGTTTAGTCCTAACAGTTAGCACAATGCTAAAATATTAGCTAAACTCCATATTAGTATTAAAAGCTAAAATAATTCTAATTTAGCTATAGCAGTTAGCATGGTGCTAAAATGTTCGCTAATCTCCAAATTGGCATGAAAACCTGAAAAGATTTCTAATTAGCCAAAACAGTTTGCATAATTCTTAAATGTTAGCTAAAATCCAAATTAACATGAAATACTGAAAAGATTTCAAATTTTAAAAAAATAAAAAAAAATCTAATTTTCCAAAATGGTAAGCAAAATGCTTAAGTTTTCACTAATCTCCAAATTAGCATTAAAACCTGAAAAGATTTCTAATTTAGCCAAAACAGTTAGCATAATGCTAAAGTGTTTGCTAATTTCCAAGTTAGCACGAAAAACTGAAAAAATGTCTAATTTAGCCACAACAAGAGATAGCAAGAGGTCTAAGAACAGAGGTGGTGATACAAAAATGTATGTGGGATAAGATCAGTGATTGAAAACAAACAAATGTCGCTTTATCTATCAACAATAACCGGCATTTTATTTATTTTTTTCCTTTTTAAAAAATGTGGTTTATCAT
>NW_023423126.1:0-1302 GCF_002922805.2 Oryzias melastigma
TGACAGTTTCACAAAGAGTTCTGCAAAAAAAAAGAAAGTTGTTTGTTATATCCTAACTACTAATCAATCGTGATACGTCATCAATAGCAGCCAATAGTAGCTTCACTTCGAGTATCCGATAGCAGCTAGCTTCACTACCTTCACTTCAATGGTATCAGTTTTCCAATAGCGGCCGGTATCTAAGAGTAGCTTCACTCTGATATTGGTTGGTCACCAATAGTAGCTTCACTCCATTGGTCAATGGTCTCCAACAGCGGTTGCTATTTAATTATACCTTCACTTCGATAGTTGCTGGTCCCCAATGGTGGCCAATCGCCAATAGCAACTTTACTCCAATGGTATCTAGTCTCCAATTGTGGCCGGTCACCAATACTAGCTTTACTCTAATAGTAGCTGGTCTCCATTAGCGGCTGGTATGTAATGGTAGTTTTACTCTGATCGTGGCTGGTCTAAAATGGCGGCCCGTCGCCTATAATAGCTTATCTCTAATGGTATCTATCTGGTCTCCAATACCGGCCAGTATCTAATAGTAGCTTTACTACGATAGCGGCAGGTCGCCAATAGTAGCTTCACTTCAATGGTCGTTGGTCTCCAACAGCGGCTGGTATCAAATTATATCTTCACTTCCACGGTCAATGGTGGCCAATGGTGGCCGATCGCCAATAGCAGCTTTATTCCAATGGTAGCTGGTGTCCGATAGTGTCCGATATCTAAGAGTAGTTTCACTCCAATAGTAGCTGGTTACCAATAGTAGCTTCACTCCAGTGATAACTAGTCTCTGATAGCGGCCGCTCGCAAATACTAGCTTCACTCCAATGGTAACTAGTCTTCAATAGTGGCCGGTATATAATAGTAGTTTCAATCTGATAGTGGCTGGTCATCAATGGTGGCCAGTCGCCAATAATAGCTTCTCTTTAATGGTATCTGGTCTTCAATAGTGACCAGTATCTTATTGTAGCTTCACTCCAATTGCAGCCATTATCTAATAGTAGCTTCACTTTGATAATGGCCGGTCACCAATGGTGGCTGGTCGCCAACAAGTAGCTTCTCTCCAATGGTAGCTGGTATCTGATAGTGGTCAGTATCTAATAGTAGCTTCACTCTGATGGTTAGTTGGCCTCCAATGGATGCTTGTCTCTAGTAGCGGCTGGTCTCCATTAGCGACCTGTCTTGTATAATTGCCTCTGTGTAGTTTTCCAATGACCAACGGCTTAGAGGTTTGTGGAAGGGGGTGGTAAGACCATGAAAATTGACTAATACTTTCTAGTATTTTCTTTTTTAACACATCAGTTCTCTTCTTTG
>NW_023423127.1:0-1302 GCF_002922805.2 Oryzias melastigma
TCCAATTCACATATTGTAAAATGTATTAGTAAAATATTGAGATTGTTAATAGCATACAGAGTTAAATGTTCTCTAAAGGAGAAGTTCTAACGAAAAGATTGTTTACAATGTTTGGCCACTAGGTGGCGATCGCGCTATAGAAGTACATTTTATTCAAGAAGAAGACAACAGTATGAGGGAAAAAACGAAGTTTTAGACCACAAATAGTTACTTTAAAAGTATTTCCTTAAAAGAGTTTGGAAAATTAAGGCCTGTAAGTAGATAAAGATGTTCATTTAGTCAGTAATGTATTTTTTTGGTCAACCAAACGTTAGCATTAGCCATCCTATGGGCAATTCTATTGAACGTTAGCATCAAGCTAGCGGAATTTAGCTTTATGTGCTAAATCGATTCATATCTTTTGTGAATCGATTATTAAGCTTCAATCGATTCAAATTGATTAATCTATTTTTTTTAACCCACCCCTAAAAAAGACCACTGGAAAAATTTTAAAATAGTTGAGTGTGTTTTTAAAGAAGAAAAATCATTATTTAGTGGATACAAGGACATAAAAATGAGTGTTTTGAGATTAGTCAAAGAGAGTTACTACAGACCAGAGGTTCTCGATACATCGATCATGGTAAACCGGTCGATTGTAAAGGAAGTTGGGTGCCATCAAAACTAAACAAAAATATTTTACTTGTTGCTAGCCCATAATCCTCCTCACTATGAAATATCGATTGGCATGTACGACCAATCAAACACCCTCTGTTGCATCACTGAACGCCACACTCCGCTAGCAGATAAGGAAACAAAGCATACGTCTCTGTTGTCAGCACGCCATGTGGTGCGGTGGCGTTGACAACTATGAACACACCGGTCCAATTCAACAAGCTGTTGAAGATGAAATGACACAGAAACTCTTTACCCTGCAGAAATGTCACATATTCATCTAAACTTTACAGTTTCATTCAAAATAATTGTCTGATTTACTTCAAATTCACGATAAATCTTTATGTACATAAATATGAGCATTTCATATCATGATCCCATTAACCCTTGTGCTCTCTTATGGGGTCCAGATGACCCCACTTTAATGTAAACGTACCTAAAATAGCTCAAGGGGAAAGCATATGTCATTGAGTGTGTGCATAAATCTATGTAAAAGTGAGGACTTCTACAACAGACAACACATTGTGTTGGAAGATTACGATTAATGTGTTGCATAAATGGTAGGATATCGGTATGTACCGCCCGCCAGGTCACTGCTGCAGCCTCGAGGCCAAAGACTTTGGCGTCACAATGAAAGGTGGAGCTCAAAGT
>NW_023423128.1:0-1302 GCF_002922805.2 Oryzias melastigma
CAGTTCCTAACGATCAAGCGTTGGATGAGGCTGTGGTCAACATGATCATCACAGACGGTCAACCACTCACCCTTTAATAAATGAGGGATTCAGGGTTCAAGCTCATGCAGCTTGTTGCTCCCTCAAATGTTCTACCAAGCAGGAAGGTATGTGTAATAAATGTATGGTTGAATTAATTCACGAGTACTGTCGATAAAAAGACAGACAGACATGCATGTATTCATAAGGTACTAGAATATTTGTATGGTTATTTACAGACCGTTGAGGACTTGGTGGAGCAGAATTATGAGGAGGAAAAGGAGGAAGGACCTCCAGAGGGCTGACATGTGGACCTCCATTAATATGGAGGCATATCTTGCTGTTATCTGCCACTATGTGGATCAGCCATGACTTGGATTCATCAGTCTTGGGAGTTCAGCATTCTCCACAGAAAAAAAACTCAGAACACAAGACCCATTACAATACTGGAAGAACAACCAGAATACATATCCACACCTATATCTACTCGCTCTCAAATATCTGTTTACGCCATCTTCATCAGTTCCCTGTGAACGTGTATTTTGGAAGGCTGTTAGAACTGGTGTCTAAGAGGAGAAATGGCCTATAGGAGCAAAGACCTTCAAAAACTTTTATTCCTCAATAACAATGTATGAATTCATCCATTCTCAGTGTGTTATTTCATATGATTGAACACTTTGGTTAACAACACTCCATACATAAGCTAAACATTATAATTCTCAATTTTATTACAGATACATTTGCTGTATTTTCCATATTATTATATTATTATTTCAAGGCTAATGTTGGGTTAACAGCATGCAATTCTGGAAAGTCTTCTAAAGTTTTTTTTAAAGTTGCCTACAAGCGACTTTAATCACCGAGCTGCAGCAACAACTACCGCAACGAGGAGAGTTGAACATGGCACCGAAGAAAAATGTTGAAGCTGATCTGGCAGATATCAAAACCACCTTAGCCGATATCCAAGCTAAGCTAACCCCAGCTGTTCTCTCTGAATCCACGCTAGCAGCCCTGCTGGAAGCTAAGCTAACACCATTGCTACAACTCCTGGAAGATAATCACCAAGATCTCCTGGAGAGGAGGATGCATGACATGGATCAACAGGCACCGATGAATAATGTGATTCTCATGGATGCAGCCTGGTGCTACCAGCGCTAGCATGGATGCTAACGGAGCTGATATGGGAGCAAACGTGACCGAGGAGGATCAAGTTGGAGAATTTCTTGCGTCTAAAGAGATTTCCTTGGACCTAAACACTGTTGAGATCTGTCATCCGCTTCCTCG
>NW_023423129.1:0-1302 GCF_002922805.2 Oryzias melastigma
TGCAGTGGTAGTTGGAAGACCTAGTCGTATTGCAAATCAGCATGCAGCTTGTTAGTATGCTACAGTTGAACTCACTAGCATGCTACAAAAGACCTTACTCAGACGCTACATGAGAGCTTGCTAGCACGCTACAGAGGAGCTGCTAGTATGCTATAGCGGAGCTTGCTAGTGCACTACGCTGGGCGGCTGGCTAGCGTAGTGAGTGAAGAAGTATTGGGTTTTTCATATGCAAAGAATAAAACCAAGAAGTGCTTTTAGAAGTACGAATATCAGGAAATAGCTATAACAGGAAGTGAGAGTGGCTGCATCTGTCTCACAGGTCAAGTAAAAGTCACTGAGCAGAAAAACATTACTTCTGTCTGTGGCAAAAGTCACTCTGCCTTATTAGGAGAAATGCATATGTACTTTGTGGTGATTGGATATGAGGATTCATGCATCACAGATGTATCAATAAATCCAGCCTGTTGCGGTGGAACACCCAGAATGCTCCAGAGAAGGCCACGTTACTGGGTGACTGATCTGGGCTTCTCCCTTCGCGAAGGAGAAAACAAACTTTGCCCTTTGTGTGAACTTTTTGTGGTGCAAACTCTGACTAACTTTTACTCTGAGGTTCCTGACTCCAGACCCACTCGAAGGAGGATCGAGGACCCTCGCTTCAACATGAGCTAACCTACTGAGTCCACATTTGAGTCGATGTGGGCAAACACAGGTGGGACCACCACAGAAACTGCAGACAAACCCCTTCGGGGTCCACATTTTCAGCCCACTTTTAAACCGTACGGGGTCCACTTGGCCTTGCTGGCCGGGAACCAACAATGCCTCAATGCAGATGTAATTTTCCAAGACTGATTATCAATTTATATCTTTTTGAAACAAGTTTTTTAAATGGTTCAGCTCAATTTGATTGATTCCGCCTCAGACGGATGGATCAATCGGTCGTAAAAATAAAAAATGTTTAATCAAGGAAATCTGCCTGCCACAGTTTTTTAAATGTCTTTTTGATAAATCGTTTTGTTTATAGTTTTTTCATTGTAAGTTATTCAAGATATAAACGGACTAATAAGATGCCTCAATACAAGAAGTTGGTGCAACCTCAAACATTTGAAATGTTTGATTGACAGATTCTCCTGAGCTGCTTTCAGTGGAAGGGGTGTGGCCTTTCAACACATGTAACCGTAGAAACATTGATTCAGACCAGCTCTAACCAATTACTGTTATCCGGCTTCAAAATGGCGTCAATTTCGCAGAAAAATAGCACTGAATTGTTTTTATTTCGTTGGAGCCAGAAGTAACTGATTTCCT
>NW_023423130.1:0-1301 GCF_002922805.2 Oryzias melastigma
AGTTTATTAAAAAAAATATTGAAGTCATCATACCAATTAGCATTTGCTAATTATATCACAAAGCTGTAACTTTTTGCAGGTGCAAGAAAATGTTTCAAGCTGTATTAGGACCTAAAACATTTAAAACAGGACTATTTTTTTAGTGTCTCTCCCAAGTCATTATTGCAAATAGGAAAGCTCACCTAGCTTAAATAAAGGTTTTTTTGATTAAATTTAAAAATAGGTTCTTCAGTTTGACGGATAATGAGGATTCTGAAAAACAGGTTTTTGGTGTTTTGCTCACTTTGTTGACATTTTTCTAACAATGAAGGATACACAGTATATGAATTTTTTTCCTTTTATTGTTTTAAAAGTGAAAGCAAAAACATAACTTTGGATTATAGTGACTGACTGAGTACTTTGCATTTTTTTCCAAAAGCCTTTATTTTATATTTTTTAAGGAAGGATATGAGATCATACACATTTCCTTAAAAGTCGGCTTCCGTGCGACATTTGTGTATTGAAGGATAGTCAAGGACAAATTGGCCGACCCCAAATAAGGTATAAAGATGGTTTCAAAAGAGATGTGAAAGACTTCCAAATAGATCCTGCTAGTTGGACTGCTATATGCAGCAACAGAGGCCGATGGCGTACCAGCCAAACCTCGAAAGACTGAAAAAACGTCACACCCGTCCACCCGTTGGTGTCTAACCTCGTGGTTAGTCGGATATGACTAATGCCTGCCGACAAGACCGTACATTTGGACTTTAAAGACCCATTCTAATAGTGTTTCTAACACATTCTTGTGGTATCATTTCAATTTTTTTTTTAAATCGTTGTGAATCAAGAGCATATGAAAAAATACAGCTTGAAACAGATCATATTTGTTACGTAAAAATTACACTGGGAGGGTTACAAGCTTCCCACTCCGATCCATTCCGATTCATCCAGATCCGTGGTTATCCGGCTCTAAACTGAGCCTCTGGATAGCTCCAATTACTATTTTTGTTGCACCAGTAATGTTATACTAGGTGTGTGAGGAGCTGTAAGCTAGCAGGAGAGTGTAAACAGAGAGCTCTCAAATGTGGGTGATGGGAAGGGGGGTGGGGTTGCTCCGGGGAAATAGTACCACCCACAGCTTGAAGGTGAATTTCTAGTAAATTTATGCAAAAAACTAGAATGTAACAGGTTTTTAAATGACTTTATTAGTCATCATGGAGTATGCATGATTGTGTAGATTAGTCTATTTAAGGAAGAATAAGTAGTTTCTTTGTGGTAGTGTGTTCTTTTCTCCAAAACATTCCTCCCGAATGCCAGGATGA
>NW_023423131.1:0-1301 GCF_002922805.2 Oryzias melastigma
ACAGCGTTATAACAGTGTTATAATAGGGCGTTATAACAGTGTTATAACAGTGTTATAACAGCGTTATAACAGTGTTATAACAGGGTGTTATAACGCTGTTATAACAGTGTTATAACAGGGTGTTATAACAGCGTTATAAAAGTGTTATAACAGGGTGTTATAACAGTGTTATAACAGGGTGTTATAACATTGTTATAACAGTGTTATAACAGTGTTATAAATGGATGTAATAACAGTGTTATAACAGTGTTATAACAGGGTGTTATAACAGTGTTATAACGGCGTTATAACAGGGTGTTATAAGGGTGTTATAACAGGGTGCTATAAGGGTGTTATAAAAGCGTCATAACAGTGTTATAACAGGGTGTTATAACAGTGTTATAACAGTGTTATAACAGCGTGATAACAGTTTTATAACAGGGTGTTATAACAGTGTTATAACGGTGTTATAACAGCGTTATAACAGTGTTATAACAGGGTGTTAAAACAGTGTTATAACAGTGTTATAAACGGGTGTAATAACAGTGTTGTAACAGAGTTATTACAGTGTTATAACAGTGTTATAACATTGTGTTATAACAGTGTTATAACAGTGTCATATTAGTCTTATAACAGNATAACAGGGTGTAATAACAGTGTTATAACAGGGTGTAATAACAGTGTTATAACAGTGTTATAACAGGGTGTTATAAGGGCGTTATAAAAGCGTCATAACCGTGTTATAACAGTGTTATAACAGTATTATAACAGCGTTATAACAGTGTTATAACAGGGTGTTTAACAGTGTTATAACAGGGTGTTATAACAGTGTCATAACAGGGTGTTAAAAGGAAGTTATAAAAGTGTCATAACAGTGTTATAACATGGTGTTATAACAGTGTTATAACGGCGTTATAACAGTGTTATAACAGGGTGTTATAACAGTGTCATAACAGTGTTATAAAAGCGTTATAACAGGGTGTTATAACAGTGTTATAACACTGTTATAGCAGGGTGTAATAACAGGGTGTAATAATAGTGTAATAACAGTGTTATAACAGTGCTATAACAGTGTAATAACAGGTTGTTATAACAGTGTTATAACAGCGTTATAACAGGGTGTTATAACAGTGTTATAATAGGGTTATAACAGTGTTATAACAGTGTTATAACAGCGTGTTATAACAGTGTTATAACAGTGTTATAACAGTGTTATAACAGGGTGTTATAACAATGTTATAACAGGGTTATAACAGTGTTATAACAGTGTTATAACACTGCTATCACACTGTTATAACACCCTGTTATAACACTGAGAGAGA
>NW_023423132.1:0-1301 GCF_002922805.2 Oryzias melastigma
GTGTTGTTGGTTTCCAGTTTTTTCTGAAGCGTTTTCTGATTTTGTTACTTTTCTGTGTTGAGTCAGCCTGCAGAGACGGAGCTTTTGCGATTTGGCCTAATTTGATGATAAAACAATAAAAAATAATTGAATATTTTTTAAAGTTTTGTTTAATAAATTACTGCAGCATGTTAATGTTTTAATCACCTACAGATTATCTCTAACAGCGTAAAAAGTAAACATTGAATCAGTTAACAAAAGCTCTGTAATGTGTTAAATTTAAAAAAAAAAGTTTTTGTCAAATTAAGTTGAGTAAACCATCAACTAAAATTTATAATTTAATGAAAATGAATAATTCTAAACGTAACACATTTCAGAGCTTTTGTTAATTAATTTAATGTTTCATTGTTTTTAGTATATATCCTTTAAAAGACTAAATGAAGTCTATATTAACTAATCATCAATGTTACTCTTTATTCTTTTGAACCTCATTTAAAAAAACAAAAGTTTTTTGTTAATTTATTGTTTAATTTTCTTATTGCATTTGATACAAAATAAAACTATCTCAGTAATTGCTCTTCAGTAAGTATCTTGAAAACATCTTAAGGAATGTTTCGAGTTTTTAATTTATAGAATTTTGACAACTTCATCCTAAAATGTGAAATTCTTCTCTTATAATTGGTCTAAAAAAGCAAAGTTTGACAGTTGTAGCAGTAAAATAAGATATTTTTTTATTAATCTAATACTTTCACATAACACAGGGGTCTCAAACTGGCGTCACATGGCCCATTTGCAGGCCCAAGTCGATATGTTTCGATATTTGTGAGGTTACTGCTTAAAACTTTGCATATTGCAGCTGGATCTGGTCGTCAGAAAAGTCCTTAGTAACAGTTGCTAGCATCGTTAGCTCTTGTCATTTAACAGGACACGCAGAAGATATTGCTTAGTAGTACACAGACGTGAACAAATGTTCAATAAACTTGTTCAGAAGACATAGTAGACTCAAAAACATATTTTTTGGCACAAATGGGACCCCATCCGGCCCAGACTCTGTGGCCCGAAGGCAAATTGAGTTGAGAACCCTGTTCTCTGTGATATTTTGAATTATCAGAGCAAAATCTCTAGTTTTAGGTTTTTATAGCTGTTTTTAAGATTACATTTTGTCTTAAAATTGCAGGCATCAGATTCTACAAGTTCTATTAGCAGATTTTTTTCACTTATAACAATGAAAATCTTTGTGTTTTGAATATTTTTTTAACTTATTTTGAGAAGGACATTTTTTCCAGTGTCCTTTTAATCCCTACTTACTTTTTTTATTCAGT
>NW_023423133.1:0-1301 GCF_002922805.2 Oryzias melastigma
AGGCGGCACGTCACTCAGCGGGAACTGCACCGCCATCACTGAAATTATATATAATAATGATATATATTAATTATATTATATTATATAAAATATTAATAAATTATATATTATAATCGGGGTGTATATTTGAATAAACCCCTTTTGCACTTGAGGCTAAACCTATTAATTATATTTGAATATATTGGATTTGACAGAAAAGAGAAGAGAGGCCCTGTCCGAAATCCCTAACTACGCTTTAAACTCCTAGAAGACTGTATACAGTAATTGGGATTATCCTGATTTTAACGTAACTCGGACACCATGCTCACTAAAAAAAGGCAAATATGATGTCACCCATTTGCTGAATTAAAATCCTAATAAATATTAATATTGATCAAAGACTATTTGTTTAGATGAAAACTTGGATGATTTATAGAAAAATGTATATACTTACATTTTTTGTCAAATCGTTTAAACACAATAGAATATATTCATCAAACTAGTGCCACTATGTTTCCAGAAACTTCAAGGAAACTGTTCTAGGCACTGGATTTTAGAATTATAGGTTCAGACTCCAAAAAAATGGCGAACACCCAATATAGTGCACTAAGTAGTGAGTGGTGAGGGAATTCTGACATACTGAGAGAGAGGGGGGGGATGTTGGAAATGGGGAAAGCGTACATGTGACACACTGAAAGAAAATTTTTATAATTTTTATTATTAGATTTTCTGCTCTGTAGATAGTTTTTATTAAATCTTTTACACTGAAATCTCTAAACAAATTGCTTAAAGATACATTTCTTCGTCAATATCAGGTCTTTTGAAATGTCAGCAATAAAACTTATGTATTAAACTTTTTTAAGAACCACAGGAGCAGATAATATCCTTATTATAAATTTATTTGTTTTTGTCTCTCAACAACATAAGGAAAATGCCAAATTTATTTACAAATGTTAGTTTCTCTTTCTACAAAAAACAAGGTTTATTTATAAGTGGGTGGATGGATGGATGGATACTGTAGATAGCGCAGATAGATTCTGTAGACACAATGCAGATACTATAGATAGATACTTTCATTGTTTATTCTGCTTTTTTTTTAATTATTATTCATTAATCAAAAAATAATTTATAGTGTATAGCTTATATATGTATTTAGATATTCATCTAAATATTTGTAAATAATAGATAAAAGTGCATTGTTTGGCTATGAAACAAATTATATCTAAAAGTTGAATCAGACATTAAAATCGATAATAAAAAAAAGAGTATTAAAACTGTCAAACAAATGCAATCATAATAATAAATATGCTTAAATATAGTAA
>NW_023423134.1:0-1301 GCF_002922805.2 Oryzias melastigma
TCCGGCACCCCCGCGACCCCGAAAGGGACAAAGTGGTCAGGAAAATGGATGGATAGAAGATTTGTGTTTTTTCCAAGTCATTTTTCCAATCATTTAGAGTCTGTTTTTCCATGAAGAACAGCAAAACTTGGTAAAACTGGAACTAAAATGAGAACTTAAGTCACAGTTTAAAATAAACTCCCAAAAATGTTCTGTTTTATAATATAAAAATGCATTATTAATAAAAAAATCAAGAATATCTTAAAGAATATTCTCCGCTCCCGAATAAAAAAATGTTTCTGATAAAAAATGATTATTTAAATTATATGTAATATTCATTAATAATGCTACATAAAAAGGAAGTTTTTGGAATATTATAATAGATTTTTGGTTCTTTTTACTTATTAGACTACGACAGGTAAAAGTAGCGTGAAGCAGCACCGTGGCTCAGTCAGAAATGTAAAAAATTAAGATCTTTACCATCCCGTCTGTTGCCAAAAATATTTCGTTCTTGGATGAAAAATTAGACTGTCAACTATTTGATTTTCGCAAAGATTTAACACCTTTTTTATACATATATTTGAGATATTTTAACTCCTCTTTGCTCAACAACGTTAACAGCTTTTTTCAAAATCTGCACGAGAATGTTTTATCTTATTAAGAGCTAGCATCTACAGGGTTTCTGTAAGTTTCATCAAGTTACATATAAGAACTTTTTAAGGCCGTGCATATCAAAAATTAAGACCAATTTCTCAGTCTATGCATTACTGGATATATACACATTATATAAGTAGCAAAAGCTAACAAATTTGCTTTTATAGTCGTTAGGATCTAAAATAAAGTTACTTAATTCAAACACCAAGGTCAATTACAAAATCAAAACTTATATCCAAGTACAACCAGGATTCTACAAAATCATAAGAAATACCAACAAAATAATGAATTCTGATATAGTGGACAAATCCCGGACAAGCCCCCAAGTTACGTTATGCCGCTTTTTGGATCTACGGGGTTGAAGAGCATAACATTATTTAAGTTTTTGTAAATGTAATATGGAAATTTGAAATGGATAGTTTTAAGCAGCACATTAAATTAAGGCTTACACCAAAATTCAATATTTGCTTAGGTAATATTTTCAAATGTATAAATTTAGACTTAGCAGGACTCCTGTGAGAAAAGAGAAAATTATTATAAAAATGAGTCAAAATTACTTTTTAGACATTGGCTTTTTTAGTTTATTTCTTGATTTTAGAGTTAAATGATTTCTTACTTTCTTGTACAGATAATTTTACTACTTTCAAATGATTTCTCTTTTCTAAAAA
>NW_023423135.1:0-1301 GCF_002922805.2 Oryzias melastigma
TAAAAGATTAAGAAAGCATTTATGTTAATTATGCATTTATTTAATAGTTTTCTATTTTTCTTGGGAATTTACTGTTTTACAAAACATCCTGAATATCAACCAATAAGCAGATAAAAAATATATAAACCTTAAATAGATGCTTAAACAAAAGAACTGCAAAAAAATATATTTTTTATGAAAATAAATAAATCAACATCTAAATAACTTTTTACTTAAATCCTCAACAAAACCCCGAAACCTTAAGAAAAATGCAATTAAGCACCGACAGGAGCAGAAGTGCTGATAGAGGGAATATTTCTTCTGTAACGCTGCATTTCTTTTAAAACATAATATAGGTGATAAGATGCTGAATGTGCAGAGCACAGCAGCCCAACAACTGCAGGCTAATCAAGAGTGGGTGAAAACATGGCCTTTAGTCTGTGAGTTTACAGAGTCATTTGTACCATTTCACACTTCAGCTCATTTGCTATTAATTCTACTGCTGTCACTTATCTGAACTTGTCTGCACAGTTATGATGACAGACGTGTGGTTATTTGACGTTTGCAGTCTGCATGCGCGGCTAGAGGAAGTGCAAAAATTAATTGCATCCGATGATGATAATTCATAGCAACCATAATATTTTTTGTGTGTTTGAAGCCGATGAACTTGTGTAGAAAATTTCATGTGTCTGAAGTTATTTTATGAACTTTTCAAGAAACCCATATTGTGTTTCACAGCAGTCCTGGACTGAAAAGAATAGACTTTTTACACTATTCATCTTTCTGATTGCGTCTTTGAGAGAAAATTTCACCACATAATCAAAAACTCATCAAAATTTGATGAAAAAATGATGAAATCACATCCGGAGAAACCATAAAAAAAAGAATGTGGCCAAAATTTCTTTTAAACTAAAAAAAAAAAATGTCATAATCCATTAATTAAAACATGTGCCGGGGATATCCTTAGAAGTTTTAAAATTA
Source organism: Oryzias melastigma (assembly GCF_002922805.2). NCBI lineage: Eukaryota > Metazoa > Chordata > Actinopteri > Beloniformes > Adrianichthyidae > Oryzias > Oryzias melastigma. Next base: position 961 of record NW_023423135.1, read on the forward strand.
TTGGGATGGCCATAGGACCTAGGCCAGGGGTCGGCAACACAAAGTGTTGAAAGAGCCACTTTGGACCGATACAATAAAAACCTAATGTGTCTGGAGCCGCATAAATTGAAACAGTTTATTAAAGTCGTACACTGGTAGTAACACATGGAGAATGTGTCGAATAAACGATTATTTCTCCTGCTGCGTGTCCTCGTGTCATATAGGCTACGTTTTTGGCCTCATGACAAGTTGGTGAGACATTGCAGTGTCAAACTATCTGACATAAGCTAAATAGCCTCATAATGAACATTTGAGCTATTATTTTGACATCCCTCAATGACACAACGAGAGGGGGTCCTGAT
>NW_023423136.1:0-1300 GCF_002922805.2 Oryzias melastigma
GGCGCTTGCATTTTTTTTCTGTACCCCAAACTGGTGTAAAAGACAAAAATTCCAGATCTTTATCTTTGATGCTGTTATTCCAAACATGTTTTGATTTATTTGCTTCGAATAACGAGAGAGGGCTGCACGGTGGCGCAGTGGTTAGCGCTCTCGCCTCACAGCGAGAAGGCCCCGGTTCGAATCCCGGCTGGGACCTTTCTGTGTGGAGTTTGCATGTTCTCCCCGTGCATGCGTGGGTTTTCACCGGGGACTCCGGCTTCCTCCCACCGTCCAAAAACATGCTTCATAGGTTCATTGGTGACTATAAATTGCCCCTAGGTGTGAATGTGAGAGTGGATGTGTGTGTGATTGAGGCCCTGCGACAGACTGGCGACCTGTCCAGGGTGTACCCCGCCTTCGCCCTTCAGTAGCCGGGATAGGCTCCGGCACCCTCGCGACCCCGAAGGGGAGGAAGCGGTCAAGAAAATGGATGGATGGATGGAATAACGAGAGATATTAAGAAAAAAAAGGTTTCTCTGTTTAAAGGCATTTTATTTTAGTTTTGAATGCTAAATGAATATTCTATAGATTATTCTCATCTATATTTTGGTAAAAACAAAATTGAACTGTATTATATAACTATAAAGTTAGTTAAATCTTTCATGTATTGATTTGTGAACCAGAGTTGTGCATCAAATCACTTGAGATTAGAGATACACATCCCTACTGAAAGGTTTTTATTTAAAGACGAAATTGTTTTGGAAAAATCAATGTTGACATTTACTTTTCTTTTTCTTAATAGGTACTAGCAGAGCAGCAGGCAGGCCGAAAACAAGCAGCCTCTGAGAACGAGCGGGACCGCAGCCCGATAAGAGGTAACAGAGCCCCTCTTCTTCCTGATCCTGTTCCGGGTTCCTTTGCTCAAGCGCGACCCAAACGGCGAGCCCTGCTGCCGACCCCACCCGGAGCGCCCGAGGACTCTACTTCTGCTGCCATGTCTCCCGAAACATCAGATCCCGTTGCTAGGTAAAGCACAAATCACGTATTTTCATGTTGAGAAAATAAAAATTATGATGAATAAACTTTCGATTACACTTAAAATTAAAGTGATATTATGTAATTCATTTTTAAAACAGTTAAAATAAAGCTTTTGTTGGTTTGATTTGTGTTGATGTTCCTCTGGTTCCCCTAGCATGTTCTCACCTTCCTCTTGTACTTTCTGCAGGTCTTATTCAGAGTACTACCAGCAAATGCATCAGTACCAACAGTATCAGCAGTACCAGCAACAGTACCAGTATCTCCAATATGCTTACACCAACCC
>NW_023423137.1:0-965 GCF_002922805.2 Oryzias melastigma
GGAATGGTTCTTAGGTGAACATCAAGTGAAATTCCTCAACATATTCATTCATTGTCAGAGTTGTTCCGGCAATTACACCCAAATCTTGTTGATGGTTTGTGAATTGGATGGTTTACTGCCTGCTGATTGTTCTCTCGTCACAGTAATTTAAGTCTGGTTGGTCGTGTATTTGTAATAACGGATCCGAGGAACCAGATTTTTAGAAAAGTGGGAAAAATACAAGATAAAGAATCAATTTACCTCATTTCCCCCCATTTTTGTTGAAGTGAGTCTGAGTCTTCAAAATGCGGAAGACTTGTTATAAGGAAACTTACCAACAAATAATATTGAAAACATAATCAGTAACATGTGTGGAATCAGGGTTTTTGTTTGGCCGCCGTGCTGCCATTTGTTTTTTCATCCTCTGAAGCATCTGTGTTACTGATCCACGTCATCTATAACTTCTAATTGCACCTATTTTTGTCCTAATTGCTTCCAAATGACACAGAGAAGTTTGGAAATTATCAAAACGTGTTTTTTTTGTTTTTTTTTTGTTTTTTTTTTGTGAAAATTCAAGATGGCAGCCTTTTCCCAAGGTCAAAGGTCAACGAAAGTTGAGGGTTCATTGTAGAGCAAATTTCGTTAAAATCTCAGATTTTGTCACAAAATGGCCACCAAGCCGCTAATAGTGTGGACATCCCATAATAATTTGGTTTGTAGTTTTTGTTAGCAGATTGCAAATTTTTTTCGCCGACTCAGCAGTTTTTTGTTTTTTTGTGATAGTTTTTGGTAAGCCACGCCCACAATTTAACATTGTTATATCATATGATATATCGTTTTGTTCATCGAGAGAATTCATGCATGACATAAAAAATGTGTGAGCTAGCTAAGATTGTAATGGTTACAATGTTCATGGCATTCAAATTCTTTCCACAGAAAATTAGCATTGATGCTTTAGAAGTTACAAGACGATTGATGAAAATTGC
>NW_023423137.1:1122-1300 GCF_002922805.2 Oryzias melastigma
CTGACGGCACTTTTGTAAAATTTCTTGTGAATCTCATGAATAAAAGTCTTGTTTTCCCATATTGTGGAAAAACGTGAAAAATCAGCAAATCTCAAATTTTGCCTCAAAATGGCCGCCAAGCTGTAGGCCATGAGGCCATCCCATAATAGTTTCAAAAGTTCCCTTGGATCTGCTCCAC
>NW_023423138.1:0-1014 GCF_002922805.2 Oryzias melastigma
TTTTGACAAAAACAGCTTTTCTTAGTCTTTTTATCAAAGAAAACAGAAAAAAAATGTTTGTTTTTATTTATTTTAAAAAAACTACATTTTCATTTAGTCATTTAGCTTTTGTCCAAAGTTCTCTCACATCTTGAAGGGGTGTACGTGTAACCAGCTCAGCCTTGGTGCTGGCTGGTCCGGGAGGATCTCTGCGTTGTGTTTGTTTGTTTCAGATGACAGGACAGCCGACTTGTCTTTGATTCTGTTTATTTTCTGTACATGACAAATGGTGATGGTCAGACACGAAAGGCTCCCGCTCGCATTTCACATACAGCATGCTCGGGCGTGTCTGTGTCCCAACTAACTAATAAAATGTAGTTTACAAAATAAATTTAGAACAAAATTATGTACCTGTACATGAAAAATGGTGATGGTCAGACACGAAAGGCTCCCGCTCGCATTTCACATACAGCATGCTACAAAAAGTAAAAAGTTCGTTTAACATACTTGCATTAGCTAACCCGAAATACATCAAGGTAACAAAGAAACACCCAAATTACATAAAACAAAATAATATTTTCCAAGACAAGAATTCAAAATGGAGAAATACATAATTAAAACAGAGTGCTGCAAAATGCGACCTACCTCGGGCGTGTCTGTGTCCCAACTAATAAAGTTTTGTTGCTGCACAACTGATACAGACACAAACCGATAGGGGGCGCCCAAGATACCATAAAAAAAATAATAAAAATCTCTTGTTGCAAGTGGATTCACATTTATTCGGTTACATACGGTTAAGTGAGAATTTGATAATTCCATTTATTCGAATCAGCACTCAAATAATTTTGTTTTTTATTGAGCTGAAGGCTGGGAATAATATCCCCCCTTCCACCCCAATTGAGCGTCAGGTGTTCACTTCTACAAATCAAGCCCCAATCATCATTTATACCCCGCCATGCTTCACAGCTGGCGTGCTTAATGGTTTTGGTTGAACATGGTGCTGGCCATTAAAGCAAAAAACTTTTTTTTTTTTTT
>NW_023423138.1:1101-1280 GCF_002922805.2 Oryzias melastigma
TTATTTGACTCTCTTGGACTTTGAGGTAAGGGGGGGTGTGGTAAAATCGATTCTGCGATTTATTTCGATATTTCATTAAGTGAAACTTGTATTGATTTAAAAATGATAATCAGAGGGGGGGTGTCAGGGGCAGAGCTACTCAGCTCAGCACCCATAGCCACGCCCACCCAGAGGAGATT
>NW_023423139.1:0-1300 GCF_002922805.2 Oryzias melastigma
TAATTGGCTACCGCCATGTTCACATCAGTTATCCGAATTCCTTCCGTTTGCCAATTTGGAAAGTTATTTGAATCTACAATTCCAAAATCCAGAGCCCTAGAAATGTACCAAACTTCCAGGTGAAGAGCATCAATGTTCACTATTGAATATGTACCACAATGCATGTGGTTGGACAATTTTTAATGTAAGGAAAAAAAGTATTTAAATTGATTTTTCCATAAAGCATCCAAGTTTTCATTTTCAAAACACAGTGAATTCTCAAGTTAACATTACTGACGCAAAAATAAGCAGTATTGGATCAATCCAGTCATACAGTTTTGAGGCAGTACTGAAGTTTCCTACAGCACGAGTGTTAAACGCTCATTATGTCTCGCACAACTAAGCATGAGAGGACAAGGGTGTACACGAGAGGGAGGAGACTTTGGCACGCCCATATCAGTAGCTTCATTAGTCTGAACTTTTTCTCGCATCCGGTTTTACGATTTGGATAAAGACACTCAAAAATTCATTCATTTAATCATTCATGTTTTATTTAAATTGTTTAGTTTGAGGAAAATGCTATAAGAACACGTAAAAAAAAACACAAAAAAGATTATTTTCTTTGTAGTGGGTCTTTATGAAACAAACAAGCAAAAATAGTGAGCATATGTCTGAGTTGTTAATAAAATTGAGGGCACTAACTAGTAGGTAGGGAATTTGGACATATCCCAGATTTATTTTATTTCATTTTTATCTCTACAGCTGTTTTCCAATTATTTATTAAGCTCTACTTCTATAAAGAGTTTGGTTTTCAGTTTCTTGTTGCCATTTGTGGTTACAAGCTTTATCTGTTTCCCACATTTTCCTCCAATCACCTTTTCTTGTGAATATAATTTAGTCGTCCCAGTTCTAGCATGCAAAAGATGCAAAAATGTTGCATCATGAGAGCTGCATTCTTCCTTGTAATGTATAAGTAAAAGTTCTCTCTATCCTTAAAAAAACTTTCCTGAATGAGTCAAAGCCAACCTGACATTCCAGATGGGATTGTCCTTCAGAAGCATCTGGCAAATCACTTCTGAAAACTATGTGGCATTGGACCAAAAACTGAAATTACATATAATACAATGACAAAAGCTCCTGCATGCAGGCTTCTCACTGAGAGAAAAATCCTTCAATTTTGTTAGTCCTTTTTTTCACCATTCATGATCAAACCAATACAGAGCAGCAGCTGTATTCAGGGTCATTCCAACTGAAGCACACCTGATGGTGCAAACTGAGGACAGTTATTAGTTTGAATTACAATGTTTTTGGCTCTTGAAAT
>NW_023423140.1:0-1299 GCF_002922805.2 Oryzias melastigma
GGAGGAATGGGCCAAAATACCAGCAGCAGTTTGTGAAAATCTTGTGAAGACTTACAGAAAACGTTTGACTTCTGTCATTGCTAACAAAGGGTGTGTAACAAAGTAGTTGAACTTTTGCTATTGACAAAATACCCATTTTCCATCATAATTTGCAAATAAATTATTTAAAAATCATACAATGTGATTTTTTTCTCATTTTGTATCTCATAGCTGAGGTATACTATGATGAAAATTACAGGCTTCTCTCATCTTTTTAAGTGGGAGAACTTGCACAATTGATGGCTGACTAAATACTTTTTTTCCCCACTTTATTTCGGAATAGAACTATGAAAGCAAAAGGCCACTATTAGTAAACTATAGAAAGAGAGAAAGAAGAAGCCCCTCCCTGCTTGTCCAGTGTGATAACTTTGGGCTAAAAGTGGACACGTCACATGCCCGGTGGGAACTCAGCGGGAACATGAGACACAAATTACACAAATGACTTGTTTTTGGACTGTTTCAAATGCTCTGAATTTAAAGCTTCTTCAAAAAGACTGTAGGGATAATGTAAATACAGTTCTGAAACAGACCTATTCTTAGGTATGGGATTACTTTTTAAAAACTAATGACAAGTCATGGCTCATGGTGTGGACGTAACCTGCTGATCCCTGGTGTTTATATGTTGGACATGGTCAATGATGACCTTTAAGCTGACATAAAGCAGAAGTGTAGTCCTCATGGGGTCCTATGATGAACACTCATTGGAGAGGATCCCACAGTTGAGGTTCTGCAATAGTGTGAGACTTTATCACAGGTCCAAGAATTCAAGGAGGAAAAGTCTCAATTCTAGAGGAAGTCGGTTTTGCGATTTTATCACTAGAGGTCATATTTCCTGCCCCCCCACACATGTCATCAGCTACACCAGCAGCTGTTTACTGCCAGGTGCAGATTCTTGCTGTCAGTTCATATTTGACATACTTGAATCGTGACTGATGTTCTTTTTTCTTTATGGACATTCAAATGTAATAAAATAAACACTAAAAAAAAGTCTAAATCAAATAAAGCCTTTCTTTTCACTGATGATATTTAGGCAAAAAATATATATATATATTATGCAACACATTCTCACTCCGAACTCGTCATATATTGATGTATGGTTTGGGCCCCTACACGACACGCTTTGACATTTTGGGTGTCCCCAACTTATCGTCTTTTGCCACCCTGGCTGTTCCCATTAAATCACACGTCCCTAACCAGGTTAGGACACCAGTACCCGTCCCGAGCGACCCTTGGACCAGTACTGGTTCGTGGCCCAGAGGT
>NW_023423141.1:0-1299 GCF_002922805.2 Oryzias melastigma
CAGAAATAACAGAAAATGTTTGACACTAAACAGAGTTTCTGAAAATCTCGTGGGGAAAAAACCGTTGCTTGCTCTTGACCCTTCTTTATTTTCATTGATAATAATATTATTAAGACTTTTGTTTAAAGACCCACTCTGCTGAAAATTGTGTTTTTATCACGTGCTTGTGATATTTACATGATAATGGAGTGCACGTCAAAAAGAAAACTAAGTTTAAAATTGTGTTTTTTGAGCATTTCTTTATTCAAATCATTGTGAGTCGGGAGCAGATGAGAAGTGCTATTTGGATGACGGCCCATAAGCTCCCTGTTGCATTGGAGATGGAATAGGGGGCGGGGCTGCTCCAACAGTCCCGCCCACAACTCAGAGGTGCATTTCTAATGACCTACTGCTGCTCTGGAGAAACTATGTCCTAGAAACCAACAGCAAACTCATTGTTAAAAGACCACTGTGAACGCTTTTAAAATAGATCTAAAATTATGGGAGTGGGTCCTTAAACTTGTGAGAAGCTCATTCCATGATTCATGACATACATGATTGACAGATTTAGACTGCGTGTAAAGATAAATGTGAAAAACTACGATGTGTAACGACTGGGGAAGAAGTTTTCCTGCTGCTGTGTCACTCAAGCGCATGTATGTTTGGCTTCTGCAGTCAAAGAGAAGCTGACCGCAGACCCTGACAGTGAAATCGCCACCACAAGCCTGCGAGTGTCGTTGCTCTGCCCGGTAATTATCCTCCCCGCTCCCTGCGAGCACTTTTCATATTCGGTCATGTCAAAGCCTGTTTTTTGTTTTTTCCTTTTCTGACTCAAGACACCTTCATCTGTATGACTCCTGCCTATCTTTAAATCTACTAACCTTTATCAGGTGTCTTTTTCATGTGGCTTTTATTTAGCTTCTGTCTCTCACAAGCTTTAATCCCCCTCCCTCGGATGTGGTTTGTGTCAATGCCCTGACCCCAATGTGTGTTCCTGCTGCAGCTGGGGAAGATGAGGCTGATGATCCCATGCAGAGCGCTGACTTGCTCCCACCTGCAGTGCTTTGACGCCACGCTCTACATCCAGATGAATGAGAAGAAGCCCACCTGGGTGTGTCCAGTCTGTGACAAGAAGGCGCCCTACGAGCACCTCATCATCGATGGGTAACTCCCTCTTGTTTAAAGGAGACTTCTTTTCTCAGGGGGAGAAGTATAGTTATTATTTACTTAATTTCAGATTCGAATCATTCTAATACTGTTTAATTGCATTTTTAAATACTAACTATTTTCCCGTTTCAGTGCGGAAATACACTAGTTTTG
>NW_023423142.1:0-1299 GCF_002922805.2 Oryzias melastigma
GTTGTCTATAAATAACTGCTGCTTTGCATGATGGTTATGTGTCAGAATGACTGCAGAAAAATCCTTTGTAATGTGAGAAGTGAGCTAATAGTTGACCTGATTTTTAAAAGCAGACAATAGTTGACTCACTCGGGCGTTAGGTCGGAAGACGCTTTGATGCTTGTTTGCATAAAAATATATATTTTTTTTTCTTCCCTCTCTTCATCTCTGCAGGTTTTTTTCTTCTGAAGTCATAAATCTGCTTTTGTATTTTTTTTCTTTTTAGTTCATCTGATTTTCTTTTGTTTGTTGAACTGAAGCCACGGAATTATAGATTCCCTTTTTCTCTAACCCTCAGCATCTGGGTTTTAAGCTTAGTTGGTCAAACAGAGTAGCTGCTTCTTTCATTGTCTTGTCAGTTCAGCTGCTGTTGCAAAAACAATGTTCTTTTAGGGAAATGACTAATTAGAGGAGCTTGCACCCATTCATGACTAAAAGATTGGAGTGGAAATCAGACTCAGTGATTAAAATTTTATAAAGAAGACTTGAATGTATGCACGGCCGTGGAAACAATGCATTTCTCCCTTTTCCGTTTCCACACAACCACCGTCTGTGAGCCGCTGGCCTGTATGCTGCTGTTATTGCTCCACACACTGAAATGAAACACCAGACACTGTTTCAAACCAAGTAGAAATCAGACGAGACACAGTTGCAGCAGTAATCAGTGGGTATAGAACAAGCCATAATACCTCTAATCAGAGCTGCAATACCTGTCTTCCTGAAATGATGCCACCGACAGGCTGCTATTTGGAAAAACAAGGTGTTCTAAAAGTAAAAAAATATGGGTCTCTCAGTTTTGACATCGCAATTTACCAGTAACCAGGAGGCATGACAAGTTTTATCAAAAATATATTGCTCCTAAAAACCCACTCTGATGAAAATTGTGTTTTAGAGTCCCACTCCGATCATATTTTGATGTATTTTAAAACGTTCTCAGTCGTTCATTAATTATAATTTATCAGTTTTTAACCCTTTAACACTTGAGGCGATATCTGTGGCGCTTCAACACAAAATCTTTAATGTTTTGTAACTTTTCAACCGTTAACATGATCAACACAATTCCAGCTGATTCTGAAGGAGTGGTCAGAGTCCAGGCGATGGTCTGGACAGGCGGCAGACAAAGCAGGGTCAGATGAAACAGAAGATCAGGTCAGGTTGAGAACGCTCAGTGATGCAGGCAGAGTGGCACAAACAAGACTTCGCACCGAGCAGAATTTAGACCAGGGGTCTCAAACTCGCGGCCCGCGGGCCATTTGCGGC
>NW_023423143.1:0-354 GCF_002922805.2 Oryzias melastigma
ATTTATGAGGACATTTCATTGTTTTATCACAAAGTACAGATAGACGGATACCAGACTATTTTATTAAAATTGACAGAAAGGAGAATATGGACAATATTTAAAGTGGCCATCACAATTGGTAACAAATCAAACATTTTGATTAATTTTAACTGTTATAATTTTTTGTTTAATTTTGAAATAATTTAGAAAAACTATTTAGACTAAAAAATCTGTCAGAAAATCTCCTTATTTATGACAAAAACATGAAGTTGTACCATCTCTTCTGTTAGACACATAAAACACACTAAAAAAGTCCCAGATAAACAATTTTGGATCTTTAAATTCCAGAATTTGCACATTATTTTTTATTCGACG
>NW_023423143.1:530-1299 GCF_002922805.2 Oryzias melastigma
GGGAACAAATGCAAAAACAACAAAAATAAAACTAATAAAATAAAGACAAAAATTAAGCAGTAAGGCAAAAAACACACATCAATAGAAGAAGAAGGGAAGTTTTCAATCTATTTTAGGGTTATGTTGTTTTATTTTTGGTTCCTTAAGGAGTTTTAGTGATTCTAGTTATAGTTTGAAATATTATTTTTTTTTTTAGGGGAGGGCTTATATATATATGTTAAATTTACCAGACAGTTACCTTAAAATACAGATTTATTCTCATTTGTTTTCTAATAGAACACAAAACAGGATGTTTAATGAAAATGTTGGGAATAGTGAGAACACATTTTTTAGCTATTTATGCAGTTCTTTCCAAAATGTTTGCATTTGGGGACAAAATTAAAACAAATATTGCATTTTTTCAATTTATTTCTCACAAAATGTATTATTATTGTGTATTATTTAATATGATTGATGTTAAATCATAATCTTAGAAGTTATTTAGATGACATTCTGTATTTTAAAATTATTTTAATAATAACAATAATAGTAGATTAAATGTATCTGTGCTTCATTAGGAAAAAAATGAATTTTGAATCTAAAGTAATTTTATTTCTGTAGATGAATGACTGCAGAGGAAGCTGCAGAGGGCAGCACCACGATTCACAAAAGCAAAACAAAAATAAAAATAAGTTAATTAGTGATGGTGAGACAGTTGGACCTTCACCTTCTGCTGCAGCAGCAGCATTTGTGAAGGAGACCTGATTAAAATGTGATCATGTGTTGGCCC
>NW_023423144.1:0-1298 GCF_002922805.2 Oryzias melastigma
AAAAAAACACAATGAATTAATCTTGAACCACCTTTAATGTATTTTTGTTTAATCTAAGCCTTTTATGCACCATATAGTAGCATTAAGTGCATTAAGTGTATAGTTTTCACATTTTCTAATGATAAAAGCATATTTTTGCTCCTTATTGCCTCCTTCTTGTTTAACATTTATCTCAAAACAGATGTTCTTATGGATTTTTGTTTGTTAGTTTTGTACCTTCTTTGTCTCTTTTAGTCCTGTTTCTGGTTTTGTACTCGATTGTCTCATTCTGGTTGTGGCTCCTTCAATTAATTTGTTTCTGGTTACAAATCCTTTCATTTTTCATCAGTTAAATTATGATTTTACTTTCCACATTTCTCAATTTGATATTGAAATTTATTCCTTTATAATAAAATTATTATGATTTAGCCTAACTGTGCCGGGCTGCACGGTGGCGCAGTGGTTAGCGCTCTCGCCTCACGGCGAGAAGGCCCCGGTTCGACTCCCGGCTGGGACCTTTCTGTGTGGAGTTTGCATGTTCTCCCCGTGCATGCGTGGGTTTTCACCGGGGACTCCGGCTTCCTCCCACCGTCCAAAAACATGCTTCATAGGTTAATTGGTGACTCTAAATTGCCCCTAGGTGTGAATGTGAGAGTGACTGTGTGTGTGATTGAGGCCCTGAGACAGACTGGAGACCTGTCCAGGGTGTACCCCGCCTTCGCCCAACAGTAGCCGGGATAGGCTCCGGCACCCCCGCGACCCCGAAAGGGAAGAAGCGGTCAAGAAGATGGATGGATGGATAGCCTAACTGTTATGGTCTGGACTAAATCAGACTAAAATCTTGAGTTATTTAAAGAGAATTGGACTGTTAACTCTTATTTTTGTGGGGTTAGAGGTATATTTCAGTCTTTGCATGGCACCTTGAGGCAGTATAAATAGGCACTAGTTATTGAACAGATTTAAATTGAGTAATTAGATGTGGTGAAGTTGTTTTCCTGACACAATCTCACTGCAAAAGTTTTAGTAATGAACCTCCCACTATAAAAAACTACTTTGTGAAAAGGATATCTAAAACGTTATGGAGCTTTTGTGAATAATCAAGTTGGAAATCTGATAACTGCAGCTGTAACTGTGCCTTATCAGAGAGTAAAGTGCATTCAAACCCCCGTTGGTGTTAAAGCGTTTGATTGAATTCTAAATTCAGATGAGTGTTTTATTGTGAAGGTCCTCTCTAACCATTCACTTCCCCCTGGGAGGAGCAGGTGGGGTGTGGAAGGGGGCAGTTGTGGTGTGAGCGGGTGGTATGATTCACTGGCCTT
>NW_023423145.1:0-1298 GCF_002922805.2 Oryzias melastigma
AAGGAAAAATCCAAGTATGAAATAAATGAAAATGAGCTCTGGATCCTCTTCTCAGTGCATGAAGTTAGTTTAGCCCTCACATATTTGCAGTTTACAGATTTCAGTGTTACTCTGTTTTCAACAAATCATCCTTAGAACTTTCTTTTTTTATTGCAGATAACAACATTATTCTGAGATTATCAGAGCATTTGATGTCTTGTTTTAAGGGTACTTGAGGCTAACTCGAGACCCAGTAATGAAGGCCTAAAGCGCCCGTGAAAAAAATGTTTTTTTATTTTTACTCTTTTGCAAACTTTAGTGTTTGAGTCTCATTAATGTCCAGCCAGAACTCTCCTTGTTCTTCTTGTGTCGTTTCTCTGTTGTCTTCCTCCTGTAGCAGAATGCTCCTCAACTTTTTCTCCACTCTGTACTCACCTCTTTTCACTATTGTTTTAAACAGCTGACCCAAAATATTTCAACTCCTGCACTTTTCAATACAATTCAATTTCATTTATGTGGCACCGATATTATAAAAACATGGCCTCATTGGGCTTCATGCCAGTAATAAAGCAGAAGGTCGGTCATAAAATATCCACAATAACTGATCGCTAAACTAAACTAAAAAGTCTAAATAAAACTGGTTATCCCTGACCTTAGACCTTTTTCTCAGTGAGGAAAAACTCCTAAAAAATCTGATTCAGGATAAAAAACAATCTGGATTTTACACCTAAAATCCTCACAGTTGTTCTATTTTCCCCCTGATTCGTATATTTCTTCTGTTTTCTAATCTTTTCAGGTGATTCACTTAAAATAAAATCTTTAATTTGACTTTTTTCTGTTTGTCACCACTGCAGTGAACATCAATGGAACCAGAACTTTAACACAGACCCATCTCCACCTTTAACTCATCCTTCAAACCGACAGCACACTTGATCTACTCTTAAACATCTTGCATTTATTTAACCAATAATTATCATCCCTCAGAACCCTGTGAAGCTTTCTCAATAAGCCCACAGAGATAAAATGCTTTTCGTTTCTGCTACAAATGTTCTTTCTTGGCATTAAACTTTCTTCCAGCTCACAAACACTTTCATCCTTCCTCTGGCTAAAACTTTGATTTGCTCTTCTTAGATTGGTCTGACTCATCTGCTGCACATCCTCCTCTTCATCTGGATACTCTCATCCTCTTCTCCTTCCAACATCTAGTCTCCTTACCTTCTTTCTTCATTTCTTCTGATGCACCAAGTCTCCCTGATCACGTTTTCTCAGACTTTTCTTGGCTCAACTTGAACTTCTTGGTCCTCTGCTCGTTCTGGACG
>NW_023423146.1:0-1298 GCF_002922805.2 Oryzias melastigma
TAACTCTTGAAAATGTAGTCAAAAACCATTAATGCTGTCCTCTACAGACTGAATTAAAGTATTACAGTTTACTTTTGTGATCAATTTGTTTCAGAAGTCTTTTGTCATGTTCTGCAACTCCAGTAATAACAGTCCCGCCCCTCTGACTGGATTTCACCTTCGTTTAGTTACCCTTTAAGTTAACAATACTAAACATGTTAATCATGAAATCAGATTTCAATAAATCAGGTTTTTTACATTCACATTTGTTCAAACAAATTTGAGGCTAAAATGAACACAGGCTCTTCATGTGTTCTTTTCCTCTGCTGACTCCTGTGTGTAAAGTAGAAACATGTAAACAAATTCAAAATGGGGAACAAAAAAATGCCAAAATAGATTACTGAGGTGTTATCGAACAATAAACCATCAGTATAGGTGTTTCATTCCTGATGTTGAGAAATAATCTCTTGAATGATAGCAGCAGATTCATTCAGACTTGCATTTGCCTTTTAACAATGAAATGTAGTTGAAACAATTTGCTTTTTTGTCTTTTCCTAATTTGAGTCTTTAGAAGGACTTTTGTCTATAATCACTACATGTATGATGGTAAATAACATTAACGTATCGACCAGGGGTCACCAGCCGTCTTGAAACTGAGAGATAATTCATGAGTCATACGAAGGGCTACCAGTTTGAAATAACAAATTTGCTTAGTTTGCCTTTTGTTATACATTATTAATAATAATGATACTCCTCTATGTAAAGACTCTGATTTCTCACCATAATTATCAATAATGACTACAAGCGGCTGAAATGAGTTTTCTCCGGAGGGTGGCTGGGCCCTCCCTTAGAGATAGGGTGACTTCTGGCTGGTGGTCAACGACCTGGACGCGGTGCCCAAGGTGGATGTGGGCGGAGGCCTACTGGTGAAGTGCGGACACCAGGAGCTCACCAGAGACTTTGTCCACCCGCCCCTCATGCACCCACACGCAGTTTCCTTTTCAAATCAAATCAATCTTTATTTATAGAGCACCAGTGTAGCTCAAAGTGCTTCACATTAAAACATTTCCAAATTTAAAATCCAAAGAGCAAGACAAAAATGATAATAAAAAATAGAAGTTGGTCAAATAAAAAACATATTAGAAATATCAACGACATTTCCCCTGGAAAAAATCACTTTCACAATAAAACAACAAAAACATAATTTTCATCAGATCTGGGACCCATTTATTTCTATACATATTGAGGATACAGAAATACAGTCATGTGGGTCCCCTGTAGTCCTGTCACAGTTCAGATGTCAGCACCCATCTCCAACC
>NW_023423147.1:0-1298 GCF_002922805.2 Oryzias melastigma
TCAAAAACATGTTGATTAGTTTGTTGACAAATTTTATTCTTGTTGTTTTCATAAAATGACACCTAAAACTTTTCCGCCCACATACTGATGTGTGATTCCTTCCATGACAAATGTGGACAAAGGTGGACAGGATTTTATGTCTGCCATGAACATTAGTGAAACTCAAAAATCAATCATAAAAAAAGGTCAGCGCACTGTGTTGTGGGGTCCAGATGACCCCACTTATAATGTAAACAAGCCAAGGAGAGTTGAAGGGATAAAACGATACCAAATAAGCAGCAGGTCGTCTTTAAAAATTGAAAATACAAAAAATTCAAAATAAACGTTCTAAATCTACAATTTTCCATGTGATTTCATACTATGAATTACTCTGAGGACTTCCAAAGGGATTAATAAAGTATTTTCTATTCTATGATTACTTACAAATACTGATATTAAATAAAAGTGATTAATCGCGATTAATTTTTTCCAGATTTGCGATTAATTAGTCAAAATGTTTTAATCAATTCCCGGTCCTACTTTATATTTGTAAAATAGTTTTAAATAATTTTGAGGGAATAAAACAAAAAATGTCTTTGAGCAAACCTTTGAGTGTTTGTCAGATAAATATAGTTTTATCTAGATTTTCTCTCCGTCCTCACAGACCAGAGTCTCCTCTGATCACTAAACTGTTTCTCCTGGAGACCATAAAGAACAAACCCGACTGCTTTGATGCTGAGATGTTTCATGACGTTTCGAGCTCTGACATGCCGCTCTGGCGAGCAGCTGTAGTGCTGTGCGGCTGCTGGCAGGAAGTGGTCATGTGACCTCCATTAGGAATGTGAACTGTTCTCCGTATTGATTTGGTTTAATGTTCAGGTTCTGTTTGCTTCTTTCCTTCAGGGTCACAGAGTCCAGCAGGAGTTCAGCCCAACGTCAGGACAACCTGGAGATGTTTCGTACGTCTGCAGTGAGAAGTTCAGGAGTCCCTCCTATATTTTGCTGCGTCATGGTTCACAGAATGTCGACCTCATGCTGAGAAATGATCGTTCAGAGGAAGTGAGTCATGTTTCTGATTTCATCTCCAGCTCCATCCAGCAGGTCGACCGACAGTCCAGAAGGTTCTGTAGAATCTTTCCTTCCTGTTTTCTGAGGATTTTTGTGCTGAAACTTCCAACTGAACTTCAGAATCCTCCATGTTCCTGCAAACTCAGCTGGAAGCAACATGTTTCTGTAACCAACATCAGGACGTTTCTTCCTGACACTCCTGTGGGTTTGATCAAAGTCACTGACAGTATCAGAGAACTGGACTGAGCGAG
>NW_023423148.1:0-1298 GCF_002922805.2 Oryzias melastigma
TACAAGTGTACGCTAAACATGCAAGCTACAAGTGTACACTTCAAGCGTATGCTAAAATGTACGCCAAAAGTGTACACTACGAATGTACACTCTGAATGTATGCTAAAAGTGTGCACTAAAATGTACGCTACAAGTGTATGCTACGAATGTATGCTACGAATGTATGCTAAAAGTGTGCACTAAAATGTACGCTACAAGTGTATGCTACAAATGTACGCTAAAAGTGTACACAACAAGTGTACTCTACAAATGTCCCTTAAAAGTGTACTCTACAAGGGAATGCTAAAAGTGCACACTACAAGTGTATCTTACAAGTCTCTGCTGTGTGTGCCACAATGGCATCCTGCAAACAAAATGCTACAGGTGTTCTAAACTGGTGTACGTTACATGTCTGTGTCACCGTTGTTTGCTACAGATGTGCTATCAATGTACATTGTGCACACATAGCATAGACCTATAAGGTACAGGTGTACAGTATACAATGTGTGGTACCATTGTATACCGTCTCCTGCAAGCATTTTATGCTACAGGTGTACAGTACAATGTATGCTTCNCATGCGAAAACTAAATACTGTAAAATCTAAATGTTTTTTTAAATCTGTAGTTTAGCTGAGACCAACTTAAGTTAAAAATGAGACCCCTGGTTCAAGTAGTGAGTTTAGAATTAAAAAAAGAATAGGGTCACCTTACCCAGAGTAGAAATCCATTCTACAACTGCACACATTACTCATTTTTGAGTAATGAAAAATGAGTCGCCTTTTTTTTTATTCAAATATCCCAAACTGACCTGCTTTGCAGATGTCAAATTCCATGGCTGCTCCCATGTTAAGAATTTTCTGGATAATGGTTTTGGCTAAAGTTGCAGGAGCGAACAGGACAGGCCGTCTTCGTTGGGTCCGCTGAAGGGTGACAGGACTGTAGGGAATCAGGTTCAATCCTCTGCTCAGCTTGTTGTCTAGGTCAGCAGCATCTATAAAGAAATTTCACACCCAAGGTGATAAAGTTAAAATTGGCTTGCTGGTTTGTGCCTAAATAAAAAGAGCTGTCATTGCAAAATCATTTCGATTTACAGGTTTGATCTCCCTCATGCATCAACACCTTGGAATGTTATGAGCCTGGAGGATCCGTGTGCTGCTGATCTGTGGATTCTGTCATTCTTATCAAACCACGTTAAGCCTCTTTGCTTTAGAAGGGATTTGCTGTGCTTATTTTTTTTCTAAAAATCCCCACATCAAATCTGTTAATATTAGATAGAAACCTGATCCAGGTCATCGTTTTTCCTTTTTTTTTTTTTTACA
>NW_023423149.1:0-1297 GCF_002922805.2 Oryzias melastigma
AGGTGAGCATCTTGCTGTGAGCCGCTTCACTTCCATCCCTGCTCATTGGGATGGGCCTCCTTAACTGGACTGACAAAGAAGAACTAGAAAGTGCAACAGTAACTAAATAAGAGCTCGATTTTTATTGAGCCTGATAAAAATTACGTAAAAAAAAATGGAAAAAACTATGTTTATTCATCAATGTAGCCCCTATTTTTGACCAAAGAACATGACAAAGCTCTTCTAAATAATAACATGTTCAACATAGATCTCAAAAACAATGATTACTCCTTCTAGATGACTTATTCTTCTTAATTTCATTCAATGTTTACCAGTGCAGCTTACGTGCAGATTTGGAAGCTTAGCTTGGTAAGAAGTAAAATACACCAGGATCTGGTTAGATCCAGCTAAGCTACGGTCACAAATACAACTGCCACCACGTGATGTTTTGGGGATCTTCAAGATTTCATGAGCCCATCCAATTTTTTGGAAAGTTGATCGCGATGAATCACTATTTTTTTTTTTTTTGTCTCACTTATTATTTAGAAAACTTAATAATCACAATATGAAATCACACATAAAACTCTACATTTAGGACATTTATTTTTAATTACTGCTATCAGTCAAGTACAACAAAAAAAATCGGAATAATCTCACTTTTGTGTAGGGATTAATCGCGATTAATCGCAATGTTTTACCAGGTAAAATGTATTTGTATAATATGGCACCGGACCATTGATCAAATAGTCCACTTTTTTGTAAAAAAGTGATCTAAACCACAAAAATAGCAAGAATAAAGTACTAAAAAAGCGGGATGATACCTGACGAAATGTTTTTACGCACGCCGTAGAAGCCGGCCCCTCATACTCAACCACAGAGTTAAAGCGAAGTGTTTCTTCGATTAGTACATATTAATACGTTAATTTTCTTTTTTTTTTTTTTTCTTCCGTCTGGTCCAACGACAAAGAAAAATAAATAAATAAAATAAAACATAATCAATATAAATAAAGTTTAGCATTAAATACAACAGGGGTTTATACTCAATAAATCCCTGTTGTGACAGTAAAATCTGCCCAACACAAGAAGCTCTCAGCCCACATCTGTTGGCTCAGCTGTTGGACAGGACAAGTTAAAAAAAAATAAATAAATAAATAAATAAATAAATAAAATAATACGTTAATTCTTTATGAATTATCGCGTGCATTAATGCGTTAATGTTAACAGCCTAGGTTTTTATATATCTATGGCCTACAAGGTGGATAATAGCCCAGCTGCACTTGATATAGAGACATTTACACATTGTCCAATCAGAGCTGCT
>NW_023423150.1:0-985 GCF_002922805.2 Oryzias melastigma
TTTCTAAGTATTTTACTTTGATTTGATGAATCGGTTTATTTCAAGCATTAAAATAACTGAATAATACAATAAAAAATGAAAAAAAAAACACTGATATATCAAACCACTTCAAATTTTAAATAATAAATAGAATTGAAATAAGAATTTTATTCTTCTCACTGCTCCTTTCCTGTCATGAAGATAGGTGGACTCAAGCTGTGTACCAAATAATTTCATGTAATGCTCTATTCATGAATGGAACAAAGAAAAAAATCTTATCAAAATAAATTGATTACGAACTAAATACATTTTGTAGACAATGGTCTCACTTTAGATGTTAATGAATCTTACAAAGTATATTAATAAACCTTATTCAGTGTATTGTGCTAACAAATGTCTGACTAAAACCCTATAAGCACATTAAAAATGTTTGCTAATGTGTTAATAAAGCTTGTTATTATAAAATGTTACCGATAATTTTGTCTCATTAACAGTGTAATTATTCTTTATCATAAAATTATGTATTTGCAGTCATGCATTCAGTAAACACATTAGTCACATTAGATTTATTAAATATAAAGCATATCAAAACGAGTCTGAGCTTGAAAGAGAGTGGGAAGAAGTAAACTTATATCACTCCACCCCTATTATGTTTTCTTGATACTTAGGGCAAAGTATACATTTATAAAAACATATACTCATTAAAATAAACCATATAAAACCCCTTTAAACCTAGATTGAAGAATATAACATAGGAACTATGTGTGGGGTTTTGTGATTAGTTTACCTTTATTTAGCCCAAAAACAGTTGCAATTTCCTCTCTGATCATAATAATTTGTCAAATTGCAAAATATGAGTAGTAATAATAATAATATTAATAAAAATCTAAATATAGGAAGAAAATGCCAATGACTACAAGTGCAACGAGTATTTTTACTCAATAAAAATGCTAAAATAACATTATGAAATCTTGAAAAAATCTGTATAAATACTAAAAAGTCTGCT
>NW_023423150.1:1002-1297 GCF_002922805.2 Oryzias melastigma
AACAACACAAAAAAAGTAAAAAAAAAAAAATTACATAAATAATAAGAATGTTCAAAGTTTGAAAAAAGGGCTTTGCTTTTTAAATCCATTTATTTCTTATTCAGCCAAAACAAAATGTTCATAAAAGTCTTTATCTATGTTTCAAGTTATTAATCTCAAAATATAGGAAAACTACTTGTCAGATCTAGATTATAGAGACTATTAAAGAGAACTTGCCATCCACAACAAAAAACTTGATTTAAATACAAAGACAAAAACATGTAATTTAGAGGTCAAATTTGTGGTTTTACAGCTT
>NW_023423151.1:0-1297 GCF_002922805.2 Oryzias melastigma
CAGGAGATCTTCTGGCACAGCTCTGCAGGGCAGCTCCTGCTATAAAGGCAGCCACACAGGTGATAGCAATATTACCTGTGAGGCTGCCAGTTGGTGTGAGGCATGGCCATGACAGGTGTGAATGCACCATGACAGTATTGTCATCAGCGACAGGAGAACTGGAGTCATTTCCTGGTCTGGGAAGAGTGTGCCCAATACTGCCTCAAAAAAAGCCGCCACTGGGATCTTGTTGTTCCTGTGCGTCCTGGGCTTCCAGCCATCATTCTTCCCCTGACCAGGCCCTTCAGAGCTGGCGACTGTAGATGACTGGTTCTGCTGTTGTAAGGAGATATGGGAGGTGGCCCACGTTCAGCTCCAGCACGCCATCCACCACACCCGAGAACAGGCAGACAGCCACCACAGAGTGGGTCCCAACTTGTCTCGTGGTCAGTGGGTCTGGCTCTCAGGATCTGAGCCTCCAAACTGCCCTGCAAAAAGCTGAGTCTGAGAAACGTGGGATCCTTCTGGATCATCAAGCAGGTGAACCCCATGTTGTTCTGCCTTCAGTTGCCCCCAGTGTATTGCATCGCCCCTACTTTTCGTGCCTCTCTGTTAAAGCTTGGCAGTGGGCCGAACGTTGATGGAGCCCTAGGCGCCGGGTTTGTATGGTTCTGTTTCCCCCTTGATTACTGACTAGGCCAGAGAGGTCCTGGATTTCCAACACCGGTATGGGCACTTGCAGTATGTCCTGGACTGGGAGGGGTATGGTCCACAGGAGTGGTCTTGGGTGGACCGGGACAACATCCTCGATCCTACCCTAGTGGCTGACTTCCCTCGGGCACCCTGGTCTCTGGCGGTCAGCGGGATCCATCACCACTTCCTGGGTCTCCACACTACACTTCCCATCAGCTCCTGCTTTCACTCCCAGAAGCTCAACAACTGTTCTGTTGTAGACTTTTAGTTGTGCTTCACTCCTGTTCTCCTGTCTATGCCAACAAAACCTGCTGCACTGTTTGTGGTAACTTTGAAGTTTAAGAAGGTGAGTCGTGCGTCATCCCCGTGGGTAAAAAAAAAAACCCTCCACAGATGAAGGAAGAGCACAGGCGCATTTTACAGCGTGATTCACGAAGGTGTCAGTTCATGGAGGAAAGGGGACATTCCATGTTCCAAAAAGCAACTTCTATGAGAAGTTACCAAGGGCACTTGCCTTGAACTGTTGCTTAAGCCACAATGAATAAGATCCTCGACAGTTCTCCTGGAGGTGGTCGGCTATGGTGTAATCAAATTTATTTTTGTCAAGTTGTCAAGGTGCTCTGAC
>NW_023423152.1:0-1297 GCF_002922805.2 Oryzias melastigma
TGCATTTAACAGTTCATTAGCCTTTATACAAACTCTACTGCACTATGGATACATGAAGTTTCCAAACAAAGGTAATTTGTACCTTTTATACATTCGAAGAAATCAAACTGAGGCAAAATTGTTTAAAATGACTATTGTATTGTATTACATAGAAAGAATAGTAGGTGACAGGTCGTGTCTTAAACGATTTTTTACAGCGTGGTTCTCCTGTCATAGGTCCTCCAGGGGATGGACCTGGATTCAGAGACTATAATGAACTCAGAGGACGGGGACAACAGACCAGGTGAGCATGAAAAGACAAACAAAATGAGTGTAAAAAGTGGTTGAACACTCCTAACTTGTTTGCTCTCTTTTGTTTTTAGTGCCTCCATCATCTTTATCCCTTCAAGGAGCTTCCAGTCAGAGGAAGAAGCTCTCTGCTCCTCGAATCAGTTTGTCTCTGGACCAAAGCGAGGACGACTTGGGGGAGACACCAGACGATCTGGACATCAATGTAGATGACCTCGACACTCCAGATGAGGGAGACTACCTCGACTACACAGACCACGAGCTGGACTGGGAAGGTAGGAAAGAGAACCCACTTTTGGAGAAGCCGGCAGATGTGAATCTTCTAAACGGCTGGTTGTCTTTAAATACCAGAGCCCAGCGCGGCTAACAGAAGCGGGACGAATGAGTCCTACAACACAATCCCGACGTACAGCGCAGAGGAAGAGCGGCAGGACGCCAGGCTATGGAGGAGCGTCGTCATTGGCGAGCAGGAACATCGCATCAACATGAAGATCATTGAGCCGTACATGAGAGTCATCTCCCATGGAGGTGAATGTTGAAGACCTTAAATAGTTTTTTGTTTTTGCTTCTCTGATGGAAAATTTTCAATTTTTCAGTGGGTTTTAAAGCTGTTTGTAGCAGCACAGTTATGAACAAACAGCTTAAAAACTGATGGGAAAGTGCATTTTGAGTCTGGATCCAGCAAAATACTATTGACTTCCGGATTGAAGCTCATTTAAAAAACAGGGTAGTTCCCCAAATCACCACTAGGGGTTCAAGGAAGTCATCATCAAGCTTTTTGACTTCTGGGAAATTGTTTACAACATTCAACTCATTCCTTTGGGGAAGCGGTGGGCTGCAGTCACGACCAGGCGAAGAAACTATTTAGTAGTTAAACCCCATATCCAACCTATCGACTGTATATGAGAACTGGATCGAGTGAGTGTGATGTCACCAACAAAAACTGGCTTACTTCTGGTTCGAACTAAATAAAGTCAATTCAGCCGGAACTTCTTCTCAATATGGACGT
>NW_023423153.1:0-1297 GCF_002922805.2 Oryzias melastigma
AAAAAAAAAAAAAATCGCCCCCAGAGTGATTAGACTCATGCTTGTACTTTTAAAATGCTGATTATTGCAGGGAACCAACAGGCTTTGTGTTTTTCTCTGAGCATTCTAGGGATGTGAGTCCGAAAGTAGCCCCATGGTGCCGTGACCCCTGACCTAGCGTGGGCGATCCCACCAGATGTGGAGTGTGTGCTGGGACAGTGGCGAGGGGCAGCTCAGTCTCACACGGGGAGGCCCTGTCTCCCCAAACTGCCACAGAGAGCATGGCCAGAGGGGTTCTGTCAGCACCGTTATCAATCATACTCCCTCCCTGTCTTTTTTCTCTCCTTCTCTCCCACTTTTCCTTTCTCTCACCCTCTCTTTCACACTGTTTCCTTTTTGCACTGTCTCTCACTTAAACTTGTTTGCAGTATCTCCTTGTTCTACTCAATGCTTTTGTTTTTCTCTCACTTTTTCTTTTCACTCAGCTAGATAGCCCACTTGGAAAAAGGCTCTTCTCAGTCATGTATGCATCTTGAGTTCTCCTCTCCCTCAGGTATACTTTAGTCATCATGGGAAGCCTTTTTTTTTTTACTTTACTTTATCACTTTGTTTTGCCTTTAAATTGAAAAAATAAACAGTAAATTATTTCTGGCTGAACATTAAAGACTTTGCTCTGTTCTTTATTAAAGGTCATTTAGTCACTCCAATCATCTCATGATCAGTTTGAAAAACATTCTTAGTGTTTTTTTTGCCATTTTTGTCAAAATTTTAAAAATTGCATTTTCTAGAACACAATTTCTGCTGAGCTGCAGTAGTTCTTTAGAAGTTCGCCACTGAGCTGTGAGCAAAACAGCGGGCGCAGAGTAAGCCAGCCCCCATTTCCCATCATCCATCTGTTTACACACTCTCCCGCTAGGTTTTTATTTATTTTTTAATTCTTTAAAGCTTCAAGGCATACAGATTTTCAAAACAGCACCACAAACATAAGGCATGTGAACCACAAAGTAACAGTCACATGTGGCTACAAAATGATGACGATTAATTCAAATGACACACACAAAAAATGAATAAAGACAAATAAAAATAAATAAGAATCAAGGGGAAAGTAAGTAAATCAAAAATAAAAATATAACAGACCTGAGTGTACTTGAGACACAAATATTAGTCTTTATAAGCTTCAGTAAGTTTTTTCCCATTTTTGTTACTGATTAATTTCAGAGTTTTGAGGGGATTGTCTTCTCCTGCTAGCTTACAGCCCAGCTTAACCTTACTAGTGAAACAAAAATGGCGAGCAATATTGGAGTGAATCAGCTAAACT
>NW_023423154.1:0-22944 GCF_002922805.2 Oryzias melastigma
CCAACCATTTGACTAAAAGGACTGCAAATCTTCCTTAAAAACTTCATCGACTCTTTATTTTACTTCCTGATGATGCAGAAACTTTGGCTGCTGACTGACTCACAGCATCTTTAGGACCATTTTATAGAGAAATGAAGGAGAAAACAGCAGCAAGCTGTCCTGCAGGTGGATAAAGTGAACTCAACCTGCTCAAATGGTAACGTTGGACTTTAAATTTTACACCTGTAGCCACTAGTCTTTGGATTTTGGTCTGGAAGACAACACAAAGTCTTTGAGTTAAATAGTAGTTTACCCAGAGAGCTTAGAAGTTTTATCAACAAAGAATAAAGAAATTGGAATTAAACTGTTGCTGGAGAGAAATTATTTTGATTTAGATTGTATTTTCTTTGACCAGCATAAAGTCAGTAACGAAAATGTGTGATCAAATATATATTCATAGAAATGTCAAACTAAGCTTTGAGTTGTGACACCATTTAGGCTACGATCACATATGCCAAAATGCCAATGCATATATTTGCTAAATAACTTCCATTCCTCCGATTTGTAATCGGGAGGCAGTGTTTCATTTCTACATGCCACATGGTGGCTTTAAAAAAAAAAAAAAAAAATTTAAGGCAACCTGGCGATTTTTCTCTAAAAGTTGATATTGGTCGGTGGCCAGCCGAGCAAATTTGGAGGTCAAGCGATGGCAAACCAGGCGTGCCATGTTGAAATGGGGCGACAGTTGGGCGTCCACAGATCGGACTACACATTCTCCTTCACAATTGTCACATTTTGACTCACGGTTAAGGATCCCTGACGCTTTGGCCGTCCCCAACTCACCGTTTTTTTGACGTGATGGCTGTTCCAATTAAATCAGAGGTCTGGTCGTTTTGTTGGACGCAGTACCGGGTACAGACCAAACCTCGGGCCGCAGACGGTACCAGTACCCTAGCCCTAGCCTGGTTCACGTTCAGAACCAGTACCAGGTTAAGGTTAGGATACCAGGTACCAGGGTGCGGTCCACACCCTGGTACCGGATTGGTATTGGTTTTCCAGCTGGACGTTGGGGAACCTTGATTTAAGTGGAACAGCCAGCTCGTCAAAAAACGACTAGTTGGGGACACCTAAAACGTCAATTCCTGACGTAGCCAGGTTCTTAGCCCGTCATCACAATGTGACGGCTTGGGAATGAGAATGTGTTGGGTCTGATCAACAGCCGGCAGCACCTCTGATTGGACGGTGTGAAAATATCTCTGGACGGCAGTCGTCCATATTAGGTGCCACTGACTAATAGCCACCCGATGGGCCTGGGGTGCATAAAAATCTGGCCATTCTGCACTCCTGACGACCACCAGATTGCCGCTATCTATATTCAAGCCAATGATTTAAAAAAAATAATTGGGCAGCAGCATGAAACCTTGAAGACTCTACCAATGTCTCCCCATCGCGCGGTGGAAGTTGTATTTATGACCATAGCATAAATGGTCTGACAGTGTCAATCAGTACAAATGGTCATGTTAGACACAAGTACTTAGTTGCAACCAATGGTATGGTTTACTTTTTTAAGTTTTATAAGAATCATTAAGAATTTCCCTTTAGTTAAGTGTTAAAGGAACCAAGAACAGGACTATTAAGAGACATTTCCAAGGCCAACTTGACAGCTATACTGGCTAAACCCTTCCTGTGTTTGCCTGATGGCATTAAGACCTGAACAGAACATGAAGTCAGGTCACCTTCTTAGAAAAAGTTTTCCATGGAATCTGAATGAGCCTCAAGGTGGTAGTAAAGAGGACGATGACCAGAACCATTGACTTAAAAAGGAAAATACTTGGACACGTCAGGGAGAAAGGTATGACTCTTAAACCTTCATTTACCTATCAGCCAATTCCATGACGAGAAGATCTAGCTTTATGTTTCCAAATACTGAATAATAAATCAATAAACTAATAAACCAATAAACCCTTCCGAATGTTTGACATGACAATTCTGCACTAAAGCTCGGAGCTGAAATGAGTAAACTCGCACCTGAAGTTCAGATATTTTATATTTCAAAGTAAGAGATCCTGTTTTTCATCATTTACAGTTATGGAGGTCTTTAGTGGTCTTTGCACCAAATATCAAACTGAAAACCAATATAACATCATTCATGCTAATTTTCTCAATTACACGTTTTTATTTAGCACACCTTGTAGAATCAGGTGAAAGTCTACAGCCTAAACTCAAGATGTACCAGTGATATATACTGCATCTAGTATTCTGGCATAGGGACTTGCACCTATGCCTGATGGTAATATGGATCCAATGATCCAAGTTGTGAATGACTGAACACCTGATCTATGCAGTCAGCTGTACAGCATAGCTCTGGTCTATAACATAAAATTTAGATGGCATTCGGACACTAATCAGGGGTCTCCAACCCTCGGGACGTGAATTGGTGCTGGTCCAAGGGTTGCTTGGAACCAAAAAACTGATGCTTATCAGGGGTCCCCTACACTCGAGACACGGACAAGCACTGGTCTGAGGGCAGTTTGATACCAGGCCACAGTAGCTAATAAACGTTAGCCAACTTGGTACTGGGCCACAGACACTAAACAGGGGTCCTCAACCGGCCTGAGGGGCCGCTTGATACCTGGCTAAAAATGCTAATCAGGGGTCCCCAAACCCACTTGACGGTTGCTTGGTACCAGGTAACAGACGCAAATAAGCGGTCCCCAACCAGTCTGAGGGCCGCTTGATACCTGGCCAAAAATGCTAATCAGGGATCCCCAACCCATTTTGGGGTTGCTTGGTACCAGGTAACAGACGCTAATAAGCGGTCCCCAACCGGTATGAGGGCCGCTTGATACCTGGCCACAGACGCTAATCAGAGGTCCTCAACTCTTGAGACGTGGAAAAAACTGGTACCGGTACCCTAACACTTTACCGGTAGCCTGGTTCCACATCTGCTACCACATCCGGTACTATGTCACAGAGGTTGGAGACCCGTGATTTAATGGGAACAACCAGCAGATCAAAAAAACGACATGTCGGGGACACCCAAAATCCCAAAAAGTGACATGGAGGAGATCCAAACCACACGTCCATATATGACAAGTAGGGAGTGGAAATGTGTACCCTTAACACACTAGTCCTGTGAATGTAGCTTAAGTCAGATGTGGTTTTTCCATGTTGAGGGCATTCTTCATCTTTTTTACTGCCTTTGTACATTTTAAGACTGTCTCTTCACTTGTTTGTCCCTCCCATCCAGTCCTTCATTTGTGATGTCAGAGCTTCTTGAGGTCTTCCTTTGGTCTACATTCATCCAGTCCCTTCTCTCAGTCCATCCCGTCTTCCTTTCACTCGGCCCTTACATCTCTGTTTTCTGTCTGGCCGTGTCCCCCTCACCCGTCATAAATCGTGTTGCGGGCTTACATCCTCCCTTTACTCTTTGTTTGTCGCAGAAGAACAATCTATTCTTTTTAAAGAGACACCAGAGAAATGGGATCCATGTCCGTCCACACGCACACACTCACACAGACGGGCGTCATAATCATGGAAGCTCACGGACTCACGAGAAACAGAGAGGAGAAAGAGATGGATGTTTACTTTCCTCCAGGCTTCCGCCTCTTTGATTGGACAGATGAATGACTTCATTGTGTGTGCGTTTCCTTCTCTTTCGTTTTAACATGGAGAAAGGGGATGGAGAGATGGAAAATAAATTCAGACGGAGAGACAGAGGTAGGGTGAGGTAAGCAATAATAAGTATTGATTGATAAGGGAAGTAGAGCGAGAGTATTAAAGGAGAGGAGGGAAAAAAAATCACCCTAAAACACAGAATGGAGGAAAACAGCGAAACTGTATTGATTAACTGGTGACACTTTTCTCACTCTTTTCATCCCCCACTTCTTCTTCCCTCTGTTTATCTATTACAGCTCAGTAACTATTCGTCTTTACACTTCCTGTCCTCCGTCCTGCATATATTCCCTCACTTCTGCTTAAACTGTAACTCAATCTATTCTTCCTGTGTGCACTTATTTTTCCATCCATCTCTTCCTTTAGCACAATATCCTTTCTCGTGCCTTTTTATATCCATCCGTCTGTTTTTTTTGCTCCTTTCATCCATCCATCTCTCCGTAATACTTTCATCCGCCTGTCATTGGTCCATCCTATATCTGTTTTAACATCTATATATAATAGGATCCAGCTTTCATTCGTTTACACTCGTCCCTGCCCATCACTCAAGCGTCATCTGTCCATCTATTCATCCCTTTATCTGTCCTTTCATCCATCACTCCACCAATCTGAAGTCTTTTCATTGCACTACGCTTTCTACAGTACGAACTGCAGATGATCTGACCTGATTTTAGTGTTTTTCTCCTCATTAACATTGACTTTTTTTTCTTTCTGATTGGTCGAACATCTGTATCTAAAGACAACAAAGACATGAGGCGTTTAGAAAGTAGTTGATCAAAGTTTGTGCAGCCTTACTGGAAAGGCCTGAAAGCCAACAATTTTCAAAGAAACTTCGCCAATCCCCGAAGGACGCAGGAGATCCCAAATGTACTTGGAAACGGAGGGGAAGCAGAGCTAGAGAGACTACTCTCCTTTAACAGTCTGGACTCTAAAGCTGGTACTCGAGTACTGACTAGAACCAGGACGTAGGACTTTATTTTGATCTACTTTTGTCCAAATGTCTTCATGACTTCAACCATAGTCAGATAAACCTGTAGAGGGGTTGAACTAAAGGCTTTTGGGTTGTCCGAGCCCGTAGAGGGTCACCTGTGCTCTTAAGGGGAGCACAGGTGTGTCTTAGAGTTATCTGAAGAGATATCATGAATGAATGAATGAATTGTTTTTATTTTTCCCTCCTTGGACTAATGTCAAGCCATCAAACTGGGTTACAAACAGAGAGAAGAGAACCTAAAAACAGTAATTCAGATGCAGCTCCTGCAGGCTAAAAGGTAACGATCGCCGTAAGAAAAAGAAAAAGACTGAACAACCCAAACGTCGGGTTTGTTGAATTTGTTCATAAATGTTAGACTTTTCTTTAAAAGTACGACTTATACTCCGGAGCGACTTATATATGTTTTTTAACTCTTCATTATGTATTTTTTTGGCTCCTGGGACTTACAGTCCAGAAAATACGGTAATTATTGCGGTTTGTCCGTACTGGACTTCTCCGGCACCAAATCTTTCACATATCCTGATACGAGATACAAATCGAGATTTTGACCACTTTGATGTTTTGATAAAAGCCTCTTTAGACTGTAGGTCGTGGACATGTACTAGCATTGGGTAGTGACAGTCCAGTGTGAACCCCGTAGGGTAAAAGCATGTTTACATCTCTGATTTTACCGTTTACCAATGCATTTTGATTCTCCAATCAGTGGAGTTGGATATAAAATACAAATAAACATGATTCAGAAAAAAACTTAAAGTTTTTACATAAATTGTTCAGAACTTTCCAAACCCCTTAAGGCTAATTCCCTTCCTCAAAACTGTCCACTTTCCACTGGCTCCTCTGCACGCCGGCGATCTCTCCGCCATCCACGCGCGTCCCATCTCCATCGACGCATCTGTCGATTCTGCATCCGTCCATGCATCAGCCCCCCCAGGCGATCCCTTTCCCCCCGTCTCTCCGCAGAGGAACAGGTGTGCAACGGGACACGAGACAAAAACACTCCTGCATTTTTAACCAGTATCCATTAAATATTAAACAGCGCCAGCACACACACACACACGGAGACACACAATCGCTGACGAGACAAGTTATACAGGTCGATGGGCTAACGTGTGTCTGCATGTCTGTGAGAGCGTGCGCGAGTGTGCGATGGCTTTAAGCGTCATTACCTTACTTCCTAGGCATGTGGGCAAACACACACACACACGCCGATAATTCATACAGGCATACATGCTGCTCTCACATGGTAGCATTTAGGAGGTAAAACTATAACAGACTCCATGTTTTCTCCCCCTTCTCTCCCTGTCTGTCCCCCCCCCGGCCCCTTTGAAGTGCTCCATAACAAAGTATAACAACAGGAAGTTTTCAATGCGCCACATTGAGAAGGAATGTCACATATGGTATGAGCTGAGGAGGGGGGGCACAGGGGAGGAGATAAAGGGATTCGTAGATTGATGGAGACGCAAACGTATGTTTGTGTTTTCTAAGATCAAATTCTCTTGAATCGTTTTTACCTTTCTCGGTATAAAGTTATTGACGACATGAATGACTCTCAACAAATATTTTATATTTTTCTAAGAATTCAAACAACTCTGTGGCCCTGTGGTGGAGTGTCCGCCCTGAAACTAGAAAGGGCGAGGGTTCAAATCTATGATAGAGTCATCCAAAAACTCTAAAAATGGGGCCCTGCATTAAGGGGTTGGATTAGGAGGGGGTTATGGTTCACCGCAGGGGGTCTGCAGTTCACCTCCCCCATGGGGGAGAGGTGAACTGCAGACCCCCCGTATGAAACAAGTAATGGGAGGTTAAACACCAGGCATTTGAACGTGTGTTTAGTCCATGGTGTTCACACTGGACAAGCAGGGAGGGGCTTCTTCTTCTTTTTAGTTTTTACTAGCACATGTCCACCACCAACAGTTGGAAAGGTACTGGTGAGCCCATTTGTTAGCTTAAATCTTAAAGAAAAGTGTATGGTTGCTATGGAGAAGATAAAATGTAGTTTACAGTAGAAGCATGAAAATTGGTGAGCCCATTCGTTAGCTTACATCTTAAAGAATAGTGTATGGTTGCTATGGAGAAGAGAAAATGTAG
This sequence comes from Oryzias melastigma, assembly GCF_002922805.2. Classification (NCBI taxonomy): domain Eukaryota; kingdom Metazoa; phylum Chordata; class Actinopteri; order Beloniformes; family Adrianichthyidae; genus Oryzias; species Oryzias melastigma. Next base: position 6,734 of record NW_023423154.1, read on the forward strand.
TTTAATAGTAGAAGCATGACAATTGGTGAGCCCATTCGTTAGCTTGAATCGTAAAGAAAATTGCGTGGTTGCTATGGAGAAGGGGAAATTAGTTTGTAATAAAAGCATAAAAATTGGTGAAAACATTCATTAGCTCCAATCTTCAAAAAGTGTATGGTTGCTATGGAGAAGAGGAAATTTAATTTGTAGTTGAATCATGAAAATTGGTGAACCCATTCAATAGCTTCTGACTTGAAAAAAAAGTATGGTTGTTATGGAGGAGGGGAGGTTAGTTTGTAGTAGAAGCAGGAAAATTGGTAAATCCATTCGATAGTCCCACTCTTCAACAAGTGTATGGTTGCTATGGAGAAGAGGAAATTTAGTTTTTAGGAGAAGCATGAAAGTTGGTGAACCCATCCGTTAGCTTCAGTCTTAAAGAAAATTGTATGGTTGCTATCAATTAAGAACCTTTGTTTCCAATCATGACCCTTGAGCCTGTTTAGAGATGAAGGACTTGATGCTGCCCGATTTATCTTCAGATGTTTGTGATGAAATCTTTTTGCGCTTTATCATTAGCGAGTAGTTTAAAAAAGATGAGGAGCTGTCAGCATCGGTTCCATCAAGAGAGGAAACACTGGAATGATTGAAGATGATGAGGGCAGAAGAGTCACAGGATGAAGGAGAGGGGCAAAAACCAAGAGACCGGCTCAGATCTTCATCCACCTCCCTCCATCTTCCCTGGGCTGTAGTTAATTCTCATCTCTTGCTTTTCCTCTTCTACCTGTCCTCTCCCTCTATATCAATCTGCCTCTCCTCCATCCACCCCCCACCAGCTCCATCCCTCCATCCCTCTCTGCAGTTAAGTCAGTGTAATGTAAATGATGTGCCATCGATCGCCTCTGACAGTGCAAGGACGCTCACCTCTCCTCCTCCTCCTCTTCATCGTCTTGTCATCTTTCTCTTTCTCTTTTTTTCACACCCCTTCCCTCACTCCCTCTCTCCTCTGCTGCTCTTTTCCTCCACCTCACTTTTTTTTTCCCCCCACTCCTGTCTACCCCGTTCGCCCGCTGCCTCCCACGCCTGTCATCTTTCATCCGTCCCTCTCCCTTCATTTTCCTCCCTTCTTTCACCGGCCATCATTTATGTCTCTCTCTTCCTCCATTGTTCTTTGGGAGCATCTGCTGTCTCTTCCTGCCTCTGCCATCTTTTATCTGGGCCTCTCTTCATCTCCCCCCCTCGTCTCTCCATCTCTCTGCTGTCTCTGCAGTCCATCTTCTGCCTGCCGGCCTCGCTTAAAGGAGCACAGACCACCTCTACAGGTCTGCTCCGCCTCCACTTTCTTCTTTTTCACTGCTTAACCTGACGGGCTCCCTGTCCGCCGCACTTCCTGATGAAAATCAAACTGATATTTCACGAACGAGGTGTTGGACAAATCTAGTAGTTTATCAGCGATTTTTTCTTTTTTACACCACAAACAGTGCGCGACGATAACGGGGAACGAGTTGGAGCATCCCGCTATCAGTCAGGAGGCCAGGAATGTCGTCCTTCCCTTCTCTGTCAGATTCTATTTCTGAAACCGAAGCACAAGCGCGAGCAGCTCAAGAGACGAGGGGGAAAAAAGGGAAAGTTTGCAGCTTCAGGTCCTCAAATTACCGTCTGCATCTGTTCTTTCACACTCCAAGGCAGAAAGAAGCGCTAGAATGAAGTGACCATTACTGTGGCTGCACAAACTCAACATATATCAACGCTTGTTAGAGTAAAATTACTTCATTTTGTTTCTTAAAAATATTCAAAAAATTTGACTTTTTTTCTAAATCTGGCTCTAAAGTGACTAAAAATGCAACAATTCACTTTCACCACCGTTTGGTTCGATTTTTCGGTTCTGAGGTCTTCATAGGGTTTCATATATGATTCGTTAGGCCTGGCTATCGCCAATAATTTCCAGAATCAATTTGATTCCAATTTTTGTCACTTTAGTTCAATTCAGTTCAATTTTGAGTTTACACAGACTGGAAATGAGAAGGAATCTTCCTTCGCTTAATTTCCGCTAATACACTGCAAAAAGTAAAATACTGGATTCATTAACAAAAGTTCTGTAATTTGCTAAGTTTATAAATATTTGTTTTCATCAAGTTTTAATTTGATTAAATTGAATAACTTTAAATGTAACAAATTGTTCATTTTTTTCAGTCTGAACTTGTCGTTAGGCGTTATCCTTTACTTATACTATGGTCCAGGTGAATACTCAATTCTGATTGGCTTCTGGGTGTGGATTAACACCTAAAAAAGTAGTTCTGGTCACATTGTCCAAATGTTCTATATTACTGCACAGGATATTTTTTTAAAACAAACTTTTCCTTCATCTTCTGGACAAAAACAAGCAGTAACTTTCTCACTGAACTCATGCTTTATTTAACCTACCATGACGATAAGGATGTCTATTGGAATGTCGGTTTTGGCTCACCAATGTGTTGTTATGTTACTGTGACAACATGCCGCACCACGCATCAAACAGTTCATTTTTGGTGAAAAAGTTATCTAACAAGAATAAAGTACTAAAAATAGACAATGCTATTAGAGGGATGATGCCCTTAAAAGAGTGCATTATCAGAAATTAAAGCACATTGCTGAAGTAAGAGATAATGCTTGACTTGTCTCGCATTATTCCTTACTTCCACGATAATACTCAACTTTTCACGCATTATCCCTTAATTATTAGTATTACTTTCGTGATAATGCTTGACTTGTCTCGCATCATCTCTTGATTATTATTAGCATTACTTACGCAATAATGCTCGACGTGTCTCGCATTATCTCTTAATTATTATTAGCATTACTTCTGCAATAATTCTCAACTTGTCTCGCATTATCTCTGGACTGTTATTAGCATTACTTCCGCAGTACTGCTCGACTTGTCTTGCATTATCTCTTAATTATTAGCATTACTTCCGTGATAATGCTGGACTTGTCTCGCATTATCCCTTAATTATTCTGGCTTTAACCATTTTAATGTTCCTATTGATTCCTTGTTTTTAAAGATGAATGCACTTGTTATCTATTTAATTTTTTAGTCATATATTTCATCATTGTGAATTTTTGTATTTTTAATTTACGAATTTTGCACAAAAAGCAGAAAGCACTTTTTGAATTTTGTGGTACATGTGACGATGACAAAGTATCTATCTATCTATCTATCTATCTATCTATCTATCTATCTATCTATCTATCTATCTATCTATCTTTGCAGTACAATAGTGCTACTTTCATATGATTTCTGATAGAAACCAAAAGTTTCAAACATGTTTTTTTTCGGTTTGTCCAAACAATTATGTTTGTTTCCGGTGAGACGCTGACGTACGTTTACCGTGGCGTGGGCCCACAGATTAATCCTGATATTCGACGCCAACAGTCAGAGTGGGGGAACAGAGGGCCTCATGGGAGCTGCAGATGTGATGGAGAATGATGTGAGGGAAATAAATTTAAAGCTCTTTCATCTGTTTTACTGTCCGCCGCCGCAGCAGCTTCACGCTGTCGCCTTCCCCGCCAACTCTTCTGTTGGGAATTGAACCCTTGAACGAAACACAAGGAGCCTGTTTGTGTTTGTCATAATGCGGATCTTGTGTTTTTCTGCTGTCATCAGACTGTAAATCACTGAAGAACCAGAGCTCCCTTCATCACCGACAAGAATGTCTGCATCGCTGGGCTTCCCCACAGAAAAAGAAACTCTTCTTTTAGTTTTTAGAGAAAACATTTATGTACATTTGTAAGAAATAAACAAAATACAGGGAATAGTCCAAAAAAACAGAGGAAAACACAACAGAAGCTCCATCCACTGAGTTGGAAACAAATCCTTTCAGTTTATCGTAAAGTTACCAACTTTATTTTACTTCTTTTGGTTTTTCATTAAAAGTATTTTTCTAAAACTTCCTTAATAAACCAGATTTTTTTTTGAAACAGACTTTTAATTATTAATTATTAGTAATTATTTAAAATATAAAAAATGTATGGAAAGCTAAATGTGCCTCAAGAACATTAAACAATAATACTTAAGGTTTTTTATTTTATTTTTTTATTTTAAATTATGGTGGCATCTTTACACTTGTTTTTATGTTCATTAATATGTAATAATTACTTTTCTAAAAAAAAAAATGTTCAAAATTTTTATCCTGTAAAATTATATATTTAAAATATTTATATTGAAAATTGCAAAAAATTGGTGATGTCATATTTGGTGTTAAAAAATCAAAAACATATGTCCAAATTGATTTTAAAATCCAAATCGTTTTTTGTCTTATTTATTTGATAAATAAGGAGTATTAGTTTACAAAGAATTTTTTTAATTACGACTTTAAAGTCGTTAATTGATGAGTAAAAAGTCATAATTGTACATTTGCAATGTTGATTTTCTGCATTATTTATTATTTTTTCAATTGCATGTTTAGCTATATTTAGTCTATTTTACTTTATTTTGTTATTTTACTCAATTTGTGTGCTGTACGGACGCTGGTACCTGAATTTCCCTGAGCACTTCCAAAGGGATTAATAAAGTATTTTCTATTCTATTCTATTTGCGAGAATAAAACTGTATATATATATATTAAAAATTATGATTTTTTTTCTTTAAATGTACGTGTTTTAAAGCTGAAAATGTATTGATATAAATGTTGTAAATTTACGACTTTAAAAAATATTTAAAATTTTATCATTTTTATGTGAACTTCCGATTTAAATTCGATATTGTGTTTTTAATTACCACGATTTCATGACGTAAAAATGACTCGCGCAGCGTAACAACTTTATCGTCCACTCTAATCTCTCTTCTCCCACGTGTTGCTCCGTTATTTTTCCTGGTGTCCTTCCTGTTTTCCCTCCTCCCTGTCGCTCTCTCATCTGCCCCTCTTGTCCTCCTTTGTTCCCTTCTTTCTTCCCTGGGCTCCATCCTTTCATTCTCCTTATTCAAATAGAGGACACAGACAATCCAATAAGCACCCCCGCTCTCAACAGCTGGAGTGTGTGTCTGCATGTGTGTGTTTGTGTATGTGTGTGTTAGAGAACCACCGAGTCAGCAGAAAACTAGGATGACACTCGGAGCGCCGGACAGGAATGTCACAGGGAAAGAAAAAAAAAAGAGAGATGAAGAAATAAAGAAGGAGAGGAAAGGAAGGAGAGGAGCAGAGAAAAGACAGATGGGACAGAGGGAGGAGGAGGAGGAGAAGAGAGGAAGAAAACTCTGGGGACTCGGACAGACACATGCAGTATTACTCACCGTCTCTATACATCACACACACACACATCAATACACACTCAGCTCATTGTGTTTGTGCACAAACAGACACGCAAGGACACCAAAAGGCAAACTCTCACTTTCTGCTTCCTCCCAACTTTAGAGGGAAAAACAAAACCAAAGCCGCCGGATTTCCTCTTTCAGGAGGAACGTCTGGATCCGTTCAGCAGGTGAAGTAAAAACCTCCAGACGGTCATGTGATCAGAGGTGATGAGGAGGCTTGGATCTGATTGGGCACAGTTGGCGAACCCAACGTTTGACAGGTGTAAGAGAAAAATCCTCGAGGATGAACGTCATGGCAACAATTTTAAGCACAAAACTGACATTGAAATTATTGAGAAACTTCATCAAAATATACAAAAACGAAATGAGGACAAACAAACTAGATTATTGACACCGTCACAATGATTATCCACAAAAAGACGTAAAACATGTCTAAAGTGGTTTGAATTCATCTTCTTTCATGATTTATATAATTAAATGTCAAAAAATTTAATTAAACGTGCTTAGAGACACTTGAACAACACAAGAACGATCCACTTTCCTTTAAAGTAAGAGCACTTGAGGTGTTTTTTAAGAAAACAAATAATTTTATACAACACACACATCCATTATTAATAATCATAATTCAACCCCTTGACACCTATTGATGCAAATATCCATCAAACCATTTCAGCTACAATAATACCTTAAAGATCCACTCTGTTAAATATTGTGCTTTAGTCGTTTTCTTCTCACAATATAAAGAAATGTAAGCTAAAAATTGGGTTTCTGGGTATTTCTTGAATCAAATCACTGAAAAAATGCAGTGGGAAAAGGTTTGTAGTTGTGACGTACTACGGCAAACCACAAGGTCCATGTTCACTCCTTTATATTACATCCACTTGTAAACTAGGGCTGGGTATCGCCAAATAAGTTCCAGAATGAATTCAATTCCAATTTTTATGGATCCTTTCGATCCTCTCAATTCGATTCAATTCTATTATACCCATTTAGACTAATTTGTTTAGAAATACATGAATAATCTATATATGTTTTGAAGATATTCATATTATTCTGATAAAGTTCACATACTGAAAATGTATTAGTGAAATTATGAGATTGTTTAATGTCTCCATCAGAGAAGCTTAAACGATTGTTCTGCCTCTCCTGGAGGACGTTACAGTTTTGGCCACTAGGTGGCGATCGCGCTATAGCATTACACCTTATTCCAGAAGAAGAAGAAGAAAGAATGAGCAAAAAACTGTGGTTTAGACCCTTTAAACACCGTCGGTGACGCTAACTTTTCAACTATTATCACGATAATTTACTGGAATTCCATTGATCGCATTAATAGTTGAAAATTACAATAAATCAAAGTACATGAACACTGGAGCTCCGGTGTTAAAGGGTTAAAGTATCATTTTGACTAAATAAAGATGTTAATTTATTCAGCAATGTAGGTCGACCGAGCGTGAGCATTAGGCGTCCAATTGGAAATCCCATTAGCATCAAGCTAGCATACTTTAGCATTTTGTGTTAGATGGCTCTCTACTTTTACGGATCGTTTATCCAAGATTGCTCCCCATTTTGGGGGGGTTATGAGGGGCTTTAAGCTAGCAGGAGAAAGTGTAAACAGATCAGGAAGTAGCCAAGAACCAATTTTTAAAATTCAAAGCAAACAAATTGGTTGATTTGATTTGATTTCAGCAAACAAATCAAACCAGGAGTTTTAGGGTCAAAACGAAACAGTCGTTTTTTGCTCATTAATTATTTGCCGTAATCCGAGACGTTTCCCCAACAGTAGATTATCCGAACTACAACTGCAAGCAGACGTATGAACGTCGGAGGGAACATCAACTTCGGTGTCGTCTCATCACATTCCAGTTGGAGTAATCCAGTTACTATGACCGGTTTTTGGGTGTGAAATATTTACAACAAATAAAAAAGACTTTAGTATCATCAGCGTACGGTTAAACTCTCCCCTCCAACCACCACACACACATACACACACAAGAAAATAAGCATGAAAACACACAGAGTCAGAAGGTAAGCCTAGATCCAACAATAAGTCCAGTTTTATGACTTGTGTGTAACACCAACAGCTGAATCAATATTAGTTTACACTGGTCACAGTGGACACACACACATCTCTGCTCTTCCATAAACACACATGCTGTCTCTCCTTCAATGTCTTAGTATTTCACATTTACAAACACACACACACACACAGGCTTTTATTCTTGTGGAGAAAACACACAAAAACACTCAGCCATTATAAAAGTGATAACAACCCAGCAATAAAACACACAAAGCTGCTTATTATAAAAAATGATAAACATTCAAAGAGTTGTAAAGTTTTACGGTGATGGACCAACATATCAGCTTTAATAACGGCTGTCCGTCCTCGTTTCATCCCGACTCTCCACCCGATGTGGAGTCAGAAACTTTAACCTCACGGTGACGAAGAGGCTTAGAGTTCAGGAAGAAAGACGTCAGAGTTTCCACCGATAATCCCCCAAAGCAGATGTCTTATCTGCAAAAATGGAACATTTGGAATTTGTTTGAAAGGATCGAAGAAAATACGGAGACTTCGGACTTTCAGGTGAAACCAACTTAATAGCATGCAGGTGCTTTACAGTATGACCCGATACATCACTGTGAACATGTAGTATATCTAGGAAACTTACTCTGAAAAAAGATAAAACGTTGGATCAATTCACCAAAGTTTGTTTGTTTTTTTTAACAGTTTGACAATAAATTATAAGGAGTTCAACTTTAGTGGGCGGGACCTGTTGGCGACCACACCCCCTTGACGTCCCCCATTGGGGAGCTATCTGTTTACACTATCTCCCACTAGCTTACAGTCGCTAACACCCCCAACTTAACATTACAAAAATGTTGGAACTATCCAGCCGTACAGTTTTGATCAGGATCCCAGATCGGGCAAAGATAACGAAGACGAACACGGATCTGTTCGTCTGCAAGTTAGTGCCTCAGAATGGAGCTTCTGGCTCCGCCCAGCATATTTATGTGCTACAAAAGACACATTAACACAACATGTACATACCCAGTAGGTACTATTATAAAACTCAGTTTGTAAAGAATAAATAGTTATAATATACATACCCAGTAAGTACCACATAAGTATGAACAAAAGAGTACCACATAATTACAAAGCAAGTACCATGTAAGGATAGAGTAGGTACAAAAATGTATCATGTAAATACACTATAAGTACCCAGTAGGTACAAAAAAGTACTATGTAAGTACCCAGTTGGTACAAAAAAGTATCAAGTACATACACTGCAAGTATCCCGTAGGTACATAAAAGTACCAGGTAAATATCCTGTAGGTATCCAATAGTTACAAAAAAGTACCAAGTAATTACACTGTAAGTACCCTGTACTTGCAAAAAAAGTACCATGTAAATATCCTATAAGTATCCAGTAGGTACAAAAATGTATCATGTAAATACCCTGAAAGTACCCAGTAGTTACAAAAAAAAGTACCATGTAAGTACTCAGTAGGTACAAAGAAGTATCATGTAAATATCCTGTAGGTACCCTGTAGGTACTAAAAAGTATCATGTAAATACCATTCAAGTATCCAGTAGGTACAAAAGCTACCATGTAAATACACTTTAAGTACCAAGAAGGTATAAAAAACGTATAATGTAAATACACTGTAAGCTACCATGTAAATACACTTTAAGTACCCAGAAGGTATAAAAAACGTATAATGTAAATACACTGTAAGTACCCAGTAGGTACAAAAAAAAGTACAGTGTAAATACGTTGTAGGTATCCAATAGTTACAACAAGTACCATGTAATTACACTGTATGTACCCTGTAAGTACAAAAAAGTACCATGTAAATACACTGTAAGCACCCAGTAGGTTCAAAAACGTAACATGTAAATACACTGTAAGTACCCGGTAGGTACAAAAAAAAGTACCATGTAAGTACTCAGTAGGTACAAAGAAGTACCATGTAAATATCCTGTAAGTACCCTGTAGGTACAAAAAGTATCGTGTAAATACCATTTAAGTACCCAGTAGGTACAAAAGCTACCATGTAAATACACTTTAAGTACCCAGAAGGTATAAAAAACATATAATGTAAATACACTGTAAGTACCCAGTAGGTACAAAATAAGTACCATGTAAATACGCTGTAGGCATCCAATAGTTACAACAAAGTACCATGTAATTACACTGCAAGTACCCTGTAGGTACAAAAAAAGTACAATGTAAATACACTGTAAGTACTCTGTAGGTAAAAAAGTACAATATAAATACACTGTAAGTACTCTGTAGGTACATAAATGTACCATGTAAATACACTGCAAGTACCTGGAAGGTATAAAAAAATGTATCATGTAAATACACTGTAAGTATCCAACAGTTACAAAAAAGTACCACGTGAATACTCAGTAAGTCCCATTAAGAAGTACCATGTAAATACCCCTCAAATAACCAGTAAGTACAGTACTGTAAAAGGAAGTGTTACCCTTTAAGGTTATATAAAGATTATTAGTTGCTTTTTTAGTCTTGTTTGTCTCTCAGGACAGATTTGTTTACAAAAGTGTAATAGTTTTTATTCCAGTAAACCAGTATCGGTGCTTCTACTCACCAAATGCACCTGAACGGAGAAGAAAACGTCCTGTTCATCTTATTTTTTTTCGTCCAAAGTCAGATGTGGTCAAACTCCATATGTCACATGAGATGTTGACATTTTTGGGGATTTTTTTCACCGATTGAACACAGTTGTTTGAAGAAAACTCGTAGGATTTAATACAATCCTCTTCCTTTGGACACGTCGACATTTTAATTCATAACCGACACGAAGATGCAGAGTTTTCCGTTGAATGGAATGGCTTTAATGTAAAGTGACATCAACCTCCTTTGGTAAAAGGTTAGCATCAGGTCTCATTGGTGGCCCTGCTTGATCTCTAAGTGGACCGAGCGTCTTTGGCAGAGACGAGCATCATCAAACGGCCCGGAGCTACCGAGTCCTGCAGATGACACAAACAATAACACTTTTCCAACAGAGCTCAGTAATCTGGCTAATTGGAGCAGAGGTTCAGGAGAAACGTCCAGTAAGGAGGCAATACATCACCGCGCTAACTACCGGAACAATAAAACTGCTTTGTCATTTGCTTTTTTTGGCATGAAAACAGGGGCCTTTTATCCCTCGTAGGTTAAATGTTCATCTGTGCAGCCGGAGGGGAAGTTGGGCTTCAAATGTGCGAGTGGAGCCACAAACGCTGGCTGGTGAAGCAATTACTGAACTTCTATTGATCAGCGCTCTCCGGAGAAGACATCATAGACACATTGTTAAATTCTGAGAATCTTTTTATTTTTTTTTTACTTTCTGTGTTCTTCGCTGCGGCCGCTCTGACCTCGTCTCAACACGGCGTCAATGAGCTCCATCAGAAGAAGTCCAGAAACCCGGTCCAACAATTTAACTGTGTCCTTATTTACAGGGCTGTCGATAGTATTTGATTACACACAAACTGCCGCACTATATAAGGCTGTTAACTCTGTTATCAGTTAGTCAATAAAAGGAAGAAAGGAAGGAGGAGCTGCTTCATTATTCCAGCCTCACCTCTGTCCATTTTCTGTCCAACTGCCTCTAAACTTTAACCCGTGGACACACATCCATGCTCGGCCCGTCCTGCAAACGTCTGTCCAACAGATCGGATTCTTTAAAGATGACACTCTGCTTTTTGTCGCTCGCAAACACTGTACTTTTATTCTTTGCATATTTGCATTGTATGTTACATGTTCATTATATATATTTTTAGTTTTTATCATTTCCTTCCCAGTCTATATTATTTGTGTCAGATCTGTTAAAGCGTCGTTAATAAAAGGAGTTGAGATATAACAACTAGTTAAAAATTACCAATTTTTTTTAACTATTTTTTATTATTTCAGTTGAACACTGCAAAAAATGAATAGATGGTTATTTGAATGGATGGATGGATGGTTAAAAGAATGACTCCTTATATGTTTAGAAGAATGGATGTTTCTTGTTTGGAAGAATAAATTAATGGATGGATGCACAGACGAACGGATGGATAAATGATTAATGGATGGATGGATGATCAAATACATAGTTGGATGGATGGACAGATGGATGAATGATTGGATGGATGGATGAACGGACGGAATAATGGCTAAATGATTGATTGAATTAATGGACGGATGGTTAAATTATTGGATGGACGGATGGTTAATATGCTTATATGTTTAGAAGGATGGATGTTTTTTGGTTGGATGGATGGATGGATCGATCTACAGGCGGATGAATGGATACATTTTTGAATGGATGGACGGATGGTCAAATAAATAGTTGGATGGATAGACAGATGGTTGAATGATTGGATGGATGGATGACGGAAGGAATAATGGTTGGATGGATGCTTAAATAGATGGATGATTAAATGGTTGGATGGACGGATGGTTAATATGCTTATATGTTTAGAAGGATGGATGTTTTTTGGTTGGATGGATGGATGGATGGATCTGCAGTTGGACGGATGGATACATTTTTGAATGGATGGACGGATGGTCAAATGAATAAGTGGATGGATGGACTGGTGAATTATTGGATGGTTGTATAGATAGATCCATGGTTGGTTAGTTGGGTTTTTGGATGCTTGGTTGATTAAGAAAATACCTGTAAACATCCCAAAGTGTTTTCTAACATCTGCTAATCTGGATTGTGTTTTCATTTTTGGTGCATCTTTAAATCTTTAAAGTTCCTATTTGTTTTGAAAACAAATTTATGGCACAAAATGAACAGAATTAAAAAGTGCTGTAGATTTCACAGTTGTTGGTTCAAAGCTTAAACATGGAGATCCACTAAGAATATTTTAATCATTTGGAGGGCAGAATAACATCAGTTTGCCAAGAAGTCAAATCACAATTTTTAAAAAATAAAAATAATACGGTACTCTCGTCTATCAACCATACGTGTTTCCTTACAGGAACATTTTTTTTTTTTTTTTCCAACTTCTGCTCCAATCAGCTTATACGAACCTTCACTTCAGGTAGATTCCTGATGGTCAAAAGAAAGGGAATCTGGATGAGTGCAAAAATCTGAGTCACTTTCAGGTCTCTGCAGTTGGGAGCTGAGAGTGGCAGCCACCCAAGAACATTATGCTCCAAAACACAATCTATTTAATGCAAAATGACACCGTTTGTGCCATCAGGGGACTCCAGCAGGTCTCCAAACCAGGAGCCGTGTCATTTTGAATCAAAGGACACAAGGTGAGCTGGAGCGCGGCAGCTGGAGGAAAGGAAAATGTCCTGGCTGGAGTGTCGGGGTTCGCGCTCACGAGCATCGCAGGGATTCCTGTTTGACATATATCAGGAAGAAATGCAAACGCTGGATTTTCAAACAGGTCCTAAGACAAATATGGTGGAAACATGGATTCTGGAATAACCGGAAAATTATGAAAAAAACATATTTATTTAGTCTAATTAACGTCCAAATCTCTATACTTTAAACAACGTATTGAGACGAATATTCAAATATGTATATGTTAAATCCAGTAACTATAAAATAAATAATGTGAGGTCACAACATCATCAGCTTTTTGACCAAAAATTCTTGTTTAGAAAATATTAACAAAACGCTCAAAACTAAATCCTAAAGATTATTGTCCAAAGTAAAACATTTGTGTCTGAATTCCTTCACTACCCTATAAAAAGTGAAACGCTGGATCAGTTAACAAAAGTTATGTTATTTGTTACATTTATACATTTTAATGTGTTGAAAACTAATATTTTAAATGAAAAAATTACAGAACTTTTGTTAATTGATCCAACGTTTCACGATTTACAGTGTACACTTTGTACACTTTTTACAGTGTACAAAGTGTACAATAAGTGTTTTCACTAATTTGTAGTAATGTCCGAAGAAGTCTCTGTAAAAAAAAAAAAAAAAAAAAGATTGATTGCAAGTATACAACACACTGCTTTGTGTTTGAACAATTTTTGCAAAAAAAATATACATATATTTTTTACTTTTTTTATTCATGAACCATCCAAGTTTTCATCATGAGAAAAAAGTTGATAAATAGTCTATGTATTTATTTGGTCTTTACTCTTTGAAATTGGTGACATTATGTTTACTGTAAAAAAAAAAAAAAAAAAAGTAGTGAACATGGCGTCCGGATAGCCTCTAAATCCAACACACTGCATAGTCCCGCCGCATATTGTTCTTTAGTAAGTAGGGTGTGAACATAGACATAGCCAACAAGTCGTACAAAGGCATTATCAGAACAAATTTAGGCCAAGATACAAAGACGATATTGATTAATTTAACAATAAAAACATTTCAATGAAAACAAAATTAGCCAATCCTCTTAGCGCTTTAGCTAGCACGGGTGCAGCATTCCAGTACTTGTGGAAAATACATAATGCACCGCAGAAGAAGAGAGAACCATGGAAGCAGGCATTAAAATTTACATTATTTTAACGACAAATTCTGCTAAATAAAAAATTTGAAGCTTTGAGGCTTCAGTCTAAAATCAAACAGCGACATCTGGTGGCCTGCCATGCAAATCACTGTAAACTGAAGCAATTCCAACAATAAAAGTTTAAGAAAGTCCTTTTTATAATCTGACATCTTTGTTTTTAACATGGTTACTTAGCGGTCTGCTTGCTCTGTTTTTTACATAGTTAGTTAGCAGTTAGCTAGCTTTGTTTTTAACATAGCATGGAATTTTTATGTCGGAATGATGCCAATAATCTCAAATCATGTAGATACCGATACTGGCACAGATATATCGCCCTTCTTTAACAAATATGTATCAAAAATGTTTTCAAAGGAATTACACACTTCTTAAAAACACAAGATGGACAAAATGTTTTTGTTTAAAAAAATAGATTATGCCCACTAACATTGTAAACACCTTCCACATTCAAAGAAAACAACTTCTGAAAGATTACACTGTAGCTGAACCAGATCTTGATTTCAAGGCTGGTTGGTTTGTAGCAAAGCTCAGGTGAGGTTTCACTGAAATCAAACTAGTTCAGAAGAATAACTCTTCATCCTACAGAGCAGAAGAACCTCTCCGTCTTCCTCTCTGTCTGACTCCACCCCTCCACAGCGAGTCCTGAGAGCCCACCAGTATTTCCAGTAAACACGGGCCGGTGTGACACACTGGCTGTGACAGTCATTGCCTTTCCTGGAAGCAGCCAGCTTGTTAAACAGTATTGGTCTTTCTGCCAGTTACATTTCACTAACAAAACACTTCCTTTTCTTTTTGTTTTGTTTGTTCAGATAAACCAGCTCATTCTGGCCTCATTAGCCCGGTATTCTGGTTAATTTGTTGTCACGGAGTCCGCTGCTCGTTTGGATTGTGCCGCGTCAGCCCCAACCAGCCCTGTGCTTTAATGGAGTCAGCATTAGCTGTTTATTAATTGCAGCTGAATGATAATTGTCCAGTTTTGTTCTTTTTGTGTCACAACATTCAGCAAACAGCTGAGCAAACAAAGCGGTCAGCGTTGTGTTTCGCGTTGTGAGTGATTCAGGTTTACATTCAGACGCAGTCAAAGAGCTTTAAAAGCTTGAATCTGGCGTTACCTTTAAAGCTGGAGGTTTGGTTTTTGTCACCGACGAGGCTCTTCAGAGACGATGTCATCAGCGTGAGAGATGGAACGTGACGGTTTTGAGGTCACTGAATGACTCAAACTTACAGGAAATGATTTAGACCATAATACAGTCAGATCATGAGATCCTGCTATACTTAAGAATGTCTAACTTAGTACACACGATTTCATCAGGGATGAAGACATCCTACCAAACATTAGGGGTTTCTATGCTTTGTCTAGACCCCCTAAGCACATTCCTGGGCAGCACATACTCATCACTACATTTCTATGCCACACAGTACCAATAGCAATGTGGTACCATTTGGAGTTCATGTGGTACCAGTACTCTTGAAGCTGTTCTGGTGCCTAGACGGAACTCAAACCAGTTTTCCAAGTCCCAAAGCGCTTTACAGTCACTATCACCTATACATACCCATTCACACGCTGTTGGCGACTCCACTACTGAACACTGGCACCACATGTAACCACCAAGAACAATATGGAGTTGAGTATCTTGTCCAAGGACACTTTCACACAGGGGCCAGCAAGGCCGGATCAGTGATCGACCACTCTGCCTCTGCACGGCATTTGCAGGAATAGTTCATATTTCATTCTCTCTGAAATGAAAGCAGCGCTCCACCTTCATTTTCGTGTATTTTACCGCTCATCACCACAACAACCGTCTTTTTGGTGTATTGTACGCGCCACTCTAATCCATCGGGTCGCTAAATTAGAAGATTTTGCCGTGAAGTACAGACAAACTTTCAGTCGCTTCATCTTCAGCATTTTGACTGAAGCTCCGCCTACCCTCACAGCCACACCCATTCTCATATGAGCCACCCAATATGATTGGCTAGAATTGTAAAGCAAAACTTTTTAGAATACAAGTGATAGACGTGTCTGAAATTAAATACCTAAGTCTATATTTTTATATGGTACCAGTAGTTCCGTATACATCGGTACCGGTACCAACTCGGCAACCGAGTGTCAGTACCCATCCCTAGTCTCAACATGCTATGTGATACAGACGGATGGCAGGCAGCTAAGAAAAAACAGTCGAGTCTTTGCTGATGACACCACGTTAACGTAAACATTTGTTTATCAATACTGATGCTTTTATATTAATAACAAAGGTTTTATAAAAACAGTAGTTCATCACGAAGTTATCCTGTAAAAAAAAAGAAAAAAACCTGCGATTGGTAAAATCCACAAAGTAGTCAACTTTATTTTTCATGATCACTAAAATGTGTTGTGCTAAATACCGTATTGGTATATTCTTTATAGGAGACATAGCTCAGAAGAGATTGAAGACAATGGTCTACAGCCAATCAGGACGTAGAACACAATGCACTGTAAAAAAA
>NW_023423154.1:22965-23750 GCF_002922805.2 Oryzias melastigma
AAAAAACTTTAGAACTCTGAGAATGATTAACCAACTACATCTGTTGCTTTTAGTCTTTTTAAGCGTTGAACAGTTTCTGAAATTGAAAACTGACGGTAAAACCCAGAAGAGCTTCAACACGGTTAAAAACAGTGGCTACACAACAAAGGTTTCTAAAACCGGATAGAACATTCAAACTGAACACAGTGGACAGAACACGAAAGACAACAATGGTTAATGAAACACAAAACCTTTAACCCTTTAACACCAGTAGCTCCATTGTTGATGTACTTTTACAGTCACTTATAAACCCTTTATGGAATCAACATAATTAGAACCTGTACTAAAGGTTGGAATCTTTAAGCGTAAATGACACAACTGTAGCCAGAAAATAAATTTGCATATGTAAACAAGAATATTACAAACACTAAAAATAACGTGGACTTCAAAAGCAGAAACTCGGGACTTGACTTGGACTTCAAAAGCAATAATTCAAGACTTAACTAGGACTTCAAAAGCAGTAACTCCGGACTAAACATGGACTTTAAAAGCAGAAACCCAGGAATTGACTTGGACTTCAGAAACAGTTACTCTGGAGAAGATTTGGACTTTAAAGCAGAAACTCTGACTTGACTTGGACTTGAAAAGCAGTAACTTGGGAGCTGACTTGGATATTAACTTCAATTAGTTGTGACTTGACTTGGACTTGAGGACAAAGACTTGAGACTTACTTATGACCGGCAAAACCATGAGTTGCTCTCACCTCTGGTATTTACACAGAGAATGTTTGTGTGACACAAAACTAC
>NW_023423155.1:0-1296 GCF_002922805.2 Oryzias melastigma
AGGATATTTTTATAGCCATTCACAGACACTTCCATGCTGATGAATTCGCATGCACCTCAGTTCTCCTCTTAGGTACCTGGTCACACCATCTCTGGTGGGAGTGAGTGCTGACGCTCTGAAGGAGCTGGGCTGGAGGGAGATGGAGCGAACGCCGGCCTTCCCTGGACTAACAGATACTGACGCTGAGCCACGACTCAGCATCCCAGGAGGAGGCATCACAAAAGGACTTTACTCTGACAGGTACCGACCCATTTTATTGAATTTGTAGATTTGAAATTAAAGGAAGACAAAAATATAAATTGAGGTTCTCCTTTAAAAAAGAAGGTAGTTTGGCTTCAGCACAGAGAAAAGCTCAAGCCTTAAATCCACACTGCAAAACTAGCCCCTAAAAAAAAAAGTTAAAACATCTTAAAAATCAGAAAAAAACGTCATCATTTAAGCAAAAACAATCTACCGATTGGGATAAGAGAAATGCTCTTACCAAGAATTCCTATAAAAAAAATCAAGTCACTATAAGACATGTTTTCTTAAACTAAAATTTTATTGGAAAAAACTTTCTTTATGAGATTATTTTCTTGCAAGACAGAAAATAAGACATTTTACTTGAAACAAGGGTTCTTTTATTTTCACTTTTTGCAGTCCATTCCTTTTTTGTGAAAATGTAAGGCTTTTTTATGATGGACTTTCGAAACGATTGTCATCATTTAATATGTGCCTGTTTGATTGTACTTTTTGCAAGAAAAGTAAATGCAGGAGAAATACAGAATTAAGTGTTTTACATCAACACAGTCAGTCAATAAAAAAATGCCTTTTTATTTTGAAAGCCGGGTTTTCTGTTGAGATGAAAAGTAATTGCTATCCTGTTAAGGTGAGAAAAAAACTCAAACCAGAGCTGGTTAGGTTGATATTTTAGATAAAAATGTGCATTTTGTGGTACAACCACCAAGGATTCCCCGTTTTAGAAAAAGCACAAAATGGTGGTTTCTTTTAAAGATGGCGTTACAAAAATATTAATTTTTTTTTACCCCAGTATCAACATTATTTGCTGTTAATGTTTTTTTAATTTGAGGGGTTACCTACAGAATACATATATATTTTAGAGCCAGAAGGTTGCTACAAACCAGGATACTGAATAGAAAGTGGATTAAAAAAATATTTATATTTTTACGTCTGAATTTAAGAATAAAAAAAAACAATTCTTAAAAAAAAAAACAAGTTTTGTAAATTAGCAAAAATCTTATTGATTCATTTATTCTTTTATTTTTTAAGTCACCAAAAACTTAAGGAGAACTTCAG
>NW_023423156.1:0-1296 GCF_002922805.2 Oryzias melastigma
AGAAGAATTCCACAGGTGAGAACCATTCTTCTAGAAATATCCATCGAGGATAAAAATATCTAAAAAAAAAAACACCTTTGAAACAATTGCATGTTTTGGTTTAGGCTGGCAACTACATTTCTGAAGCAGAAACACAGTCCAGCATCTGGACCCAAACTCAGCTTTGTCCTTCAAATTTATGCTAAATGTTTGTGGAAATATTTTTGAAATGTCCTTCTATGAAAAACTCGCATCTAATTTAGGAGCAATAAAAACCAACAAATGCTTGATATAGGCTTCTTGCCAATGTCATGGTTGTAGAAAAATGTGTTATCATAATGTGTTTGTTGTGTGTTACCAATAAAAATGTGTACATTTTAGGGCAAATATCATGAAAGAAATGAGTGCTTCTGTACTGAAACTGGCAAAAAAAACTAACAAAAATGGAATGCTCGATGATTATCCAACCCACCATACCAGGCATGTCCAAGGTCCGAGCAGCCGACTAGCCCCCGGCGCCCACGGCTAGCGTTAGGGATCCGATGTGAGCGCCGCAGTCTTTACATTAAAGTGCGAGAGGAAATCCGACTGCAGACAATCACGTTCGACCTCTACGATCTGGCCTCTGCAGAGCTGCAAATCTGTTACGTTGGGTTCAAATATTTACCGGACGCCAGAGTTGAACTGCTGGGAATAAGAGGGGGATTACTGTACTTCCTATATCAACGGCGGGTTATCACGTGAAACTACATGAGTTCCGAGTGATACCAGTAAATATACAGAAGCAGAAAGCATTATATATGTTCAAAGCAGAGCTGGACGATATGGAAAAAATAATTACAATATCAATCATTTATATCACAATAACAATGTGTATCACAATATAAAAATGTATATTTTCAGTTATTCTCTGAAAAAAACTGACAAAAATGTCATTATTTACTTTTCTCTAACTATTTTTTTAACTAACATGCAAATGAATCATCACAAATGAGAACGTTTTTTTTAAAGTGCTCATCAATTTCAATTTTTCTTAGTAAAAAACGTATTTTTGCACAAAAGTTTAGCAATAAAAATAAACAAATACAATAGAAAAGAAATGGAGCAATAGTTCAAAGAATGCTGGTTGAATGCTTGGCTGGTTGGCCCCAACACATTTTTACCTGACCAAATCTGGACCTCTTTGCTTTAAAGCGTTTGGATACCCCGGCTTTATACCAGCAATACACTAAGATCATGACGCCAAAAAGAATAAAAAATCTACAAAAAAAGCTAACAAAGTCAACATTCTCTCAACACTGTGAATAAAAACATTTG
>NW_023423157.1:0-1296 GCF_002922805.2 Oryzias melastigma
TCAAGGATTATTTCTAAAATAATCACTAATTTATGCATATTTTTTACATTATTTGTATATTAATGACCAAAAAAGGCAATTTTCATTTATTATTAATATATAATGTACATTAAGGACCAAATTATCCTACTTTTATGTATAATTTGTTTAATAATGATAAAATTATGCACTTTGTATTCATTTTAGTAAATTATTCACCAAACTATGCACCTTTTAATCCATTTATTGTATATTATTTACCAAATTAAGAACTTTTTATTCATTATTTGTAAATTAATCACCATTTTCTGTACTTTATTTTTGTAAATTACAAACCACACAATGCAATTTTTAATATATTTTTGTATATTTTTTTACCAGATAATCTATGTTTCTATATGTTTTTTTTGTAATGATAAACAAATTATGCACTTTTTTCTTTATTTGTAAATTAATCACCAATTAACATACTTCTTTATTCATAATTTGTATATGAATTGCCTCATTATGCACTTTTTATTCATTATTTGTAAATTCCTCACCAAATTCCACACCTTTTATTGTTTTTAATTTTCTAAATAAATCCCTTATCAAATTATTTTTGGAAAATAATGACCAAAATGTGCACATTGTATTTATGTAGATTAATGAGCAAATGATCAACTTCTTTATTTATATTTTAAACACTAATTAATTCATGTTTTCTATATTAGTGATCATATAATACACTTAAATAATTTTTATTTCACATTTTTTTATTTGTTTGTCAATGAATTACCCATTTAAGTACTTTTTTATTAACTGCAAGTTATTTACTTTTTACAATGAATAATGGATTGACCTGATTTTGTGAGCACCAGTGTCAAACATTTGCAATCCTTCAGCACCACCACCAGGAGGAGGAGTGTCATTTTAACACTAATTTCTCCACAGAAGACATTCTTTAATCCAGTTTTCTGTTCTCCATCATCCACTGTGGCTCACCACACAGTTTAAATCCTCAAATCTTATCTGGTATTGATATTTAGCATTAAAACTGGGAGTTTTTACATCCTTTTTTTAAAGTAAGAAGTACTGTAGTGTTTTCTACGAAGTCATCTGAAGCCACAATCACGCAATCATCATTCAGCAACAAAGGACACCTAAGATCGGTTTGGCAACATTCTCCTTCAGTGAAAAAAAAGACAAAGTATAAACGATGCCCTTTAATATAGTAACATTAAATGAGTATATTTCCAGAGTAAAGCATTAGAAAGTATTCTTTTACACAAATAAAAAAAAGAGGATTTTTGTTTGAACATCCATGCAGTTATATTT
>NW_023423158.1:0-1296 GCF_002922805.2 Oryzias melastigma
TTCCTCAAAAAATATTAAAAGAAATCAGATTTATATTAAGTTTTGGCAATTAAATTGCTAAACTGTAAATATAAATAACAAAAAGAATCTTCCGCTTTGGAAAAACGAATCGCATCCACTGTTGCTTGGTACAAATATTAGGCCCTATCCGAATTTTTCCCTTCTCCCTACCCCTAGATTTACCCCACCAAATGGAGAGTTATGAAAAAAGGGTTATATACATATTTTGGATTCCACTTCCACTACAGATGCCCCTACAGATGGAGGGGTTGGGACAAGGGAAGAATTTGGATTGTGCCTTATTCATGCTAAGCAGCACAACAGACACATTTAGAAATTCACCGAGTAATGCGGAGAATTAACACATGTGATCTGTTTGGTGCGTAACAATCCAAGATTCCATTACTGTTATTCTGCATTTACACCAGTTGTGTGTGGTGTGTTCACCAGCGCCAGACATCCAGGTGTTATTTTTTGCTGTCTACTAGCGCTCGTCTGTCAGCTACAATCGGTAGAGGCTTGGAGAGCAAAGTCAGTTCAATGCAAATCCCGCAAATCTCGCTCCAGGGCGTTTGATTTTTACAGCTCTGTTCCTATAAATGTCCATCTTGATGTCATATTAATCTGGCCGCGCACAAACGGCAATTATTAATTTCTTGATCTTGTTTACAACGGTTGGTACTTCCATGTTTTGAAAAGGATGCTATCCACTAATCACTATCAAATCTCGGTCCCTGATTGGTCACAGGGCCGCGTTTCACTGTGAAAATGTTAAACCGGTTGAACTTTCAGTGCACCATCAATGGATGCCCGATTTTTACAGAGAGCCCATGACTAGACTTCAAAAGTTACCAGCGTTCCAGAAGGCCAAAATTCTGGTTTACGCACATTTGTGTAGACTTTTCATTGGATGTGGTCGCTGAAACGCGAGTCAACAAAGCCAGTGTGTAAGAACTTTAGAACATCTTTCAAAGGAAATCTTTCAAATTAAAATAGTCTTTTTTGATAAGAGGTGCAACTTTTACAAAATTATGAAGAGAAGTAAAGATAATTGTAATTCTGACTTATAAAAAGCATTTTTACTTCTAATTATATACCAGTATGGTAAATAGTGGGTTACAAAACACACAAAAAAGGTGACATAACTTCTTGTACTCTTGATTTCCTCCTTCACAATATTTTGATATTTTATCTAGACAAAATTACATTGAAACACTGAACAAAAACTATAAATATAAAGTTCTATTTCTTTGTATATGACATTGAAATGTGACCATCTATTCATGGCTGCTTGGA
>NW_023423159.1:0-1296 GCF_002922805.2 Oryzias melastigma
TGATGTCATTGTAGTTACCCACAGTCAGGCTTCCGAGGACGTTGAATATCTCCAGAACATTAAAGCTAGATTCATTCGTACTCTGTCATAAAACAAAGTTTGTGCAAGGTTATTAAATGCAGAAGAGGGTTCTCAAAAAATGTTTTGATTTAAACCTGTAAAGTGTCTTTAAAGCATTTTTTTACATTTAAAAAATTAATTTAAGGCCATCTGGCTGAAAAATCTTTAGTTACATATAGTTACATAGCTGAAAAAAATGGAAAACTATTGTTTTAGTCCTTTGACATGCAAAAAAAAAAAAAAATTAAGAAAGGTGGAATAAATGGAACTTGAAGGGTATCATAAGAAGTGAAATGTGTGTGTTTTAATAGTATTTTCATTACCAGGCCTAAGACGACTTTTACACTTGACTGTAAAATTTGTCTGATGTTTAGCTCCATGTCCTGTATCAACTCCTTTGTAACAGTTGCATTTTTGCGGCGTTTACAGGACAGCTCCTCTGTCATTATGTCCACAATTCCAGATATCTATGGAAAAAAAATGAACAGTATTTTTGGAAGGGGTATTTTCAACCCATGGACACAAGATTATGTCACTAGCTTTTTTGTTGTTTGGCATTCAAAGAAACTGTAAATGAATTTGGGTCAAAGAACATCTCCTTAAATTTGAAATGCTTACACCGCGACCGGCATCCTGCAGTTTTCCTGTTGAGCAGGTTTCCTGGGAACCATTGCCTAGAGCCGGAGTACTGCTTTAAAAACAAAATAAAATATTTTACTTTAGTCAGTTAACACAATAATCTAAACATGTACAACATGACAATGCTAAAATTGACCTACATGTCATTAAAAAAAAAGATATTTCAATGTATTTGCTTAAAAGTATGTATAATAAATCTGCATGCTGACCTGTTCTGTATTGTCTGTGAACCTGGTCCTACAGGTGCAAAATTAAAAAAAGGGAAGAGTTAGTAATTTTAAAGCAAGTTTTTAAAGAAAACAAATTATTATTATTATTATTATTTTAAATAATGTTACCATTTGTTGTGTTGTACTGCAAAAGAAAAAAGATGACAAAATTAAAACTGAATTTTATTATTTTTTTAAATCTACTTTTATGGCAAAAAAATAAAACTTACGGTTGTTGAAGTAACTACTGATACGCACACTGAAAAATAGTCACAAGTGCTTTTAGTACAATCTCATTTTTAGCTGAAGTAAAAAAAATTGAATTATTCTTAAAGCTCGTAACGGACACTTACGGAATGCAACCAGTGAAAGTAGTGAGAGTAGCTGG
>NW_023423160.1:0-1296 GCF_002922805.2 Oryzias melastigma
AAAACTAATATTTGATATTTGAGTTCCTTTAAAGACTCACTCCAATGAAAATTATGTTTTTGGTGTTTTTAGCATGTTCTTGGAGCTTTTTACTGATGATGAAGGGCATAAGTAAAGATAGTTAAGCTTAAAAATGCATTTCTTCATTAAATTACCGTGATGAAGCAAAAGCAAACAAAAAATGCAATTTTTTTTGCATTTTTTGATGCTTTTGTTGTTTCGTTACACAAAAAATGTTTACCAACTTTGCATTGCTGGACTTTAAGGAGCCCCTGCACTTTATTTTTTTTTTACTATTATTTTTTTTTTACCTGTAACACAATGCAGTATAGTTCCATAGAAACGCTGATTAACGTCATGTTGAGGAAATCTCACTCCTTTATCTTCTCAGCACTAAAAATGCCTTTGTAGATTTGCAAATTACCCATAACAAGTGCATGAATGCACTCCATGTCGCAAAACTAAATATTCAAGACTCTGCAGTGAGGATTTCCCTTAAAGAAAAAAATATTTTTGATTAGTTCTCCCACAAGACTCTTTCTGGTTTACCTCACTGGATTTTCTACCAACGCAGCACACTGTTGGTCACTTATAAAGGCCTTAAATGTTTTTTTTCCAAAATGTAAAAAAAAATCTGAACATGACACATTTTCTGCAGACTAACTTTATATTCAGCATTTAAAATCTTCACATTTATCTATACAATGCATCATATATTGTTTGTATAGATACAAATAGGTCTATTTATGAATAAGAGTGATTTTAATGGCATAACTTGCATGTTTATGTGGACACATATCTATGAGCATTTATTTCTTTAAATTTCTTCATTTTCCGATCAAGTCGCGATTAATTATCCAGTTTCATATAACAGAATTCCCCCGGGGTCTTAAAAAGTCTTGCAGGCATTGAATTTATTAATTTGGAAATAATACCTTAAAAAGTATTGAATTTTGATATCTGATTCTTAAAAATTGTGCTTCTTGAAACTTTTCGGTTTCACATTTCATCCCAAAAATTAAAAAAATTTCAACTGATGTAAGTAAACATCGAGTAAACCAGTTGTTATGCACCAAAACACTACATGCCCACCGCCTGTTTACAAAAAAAAGAAGTAAAAGACGGGCTCAGACAGACCATAAACATGATAAGAAGCTCTAGTTTTGATCAGAAATTGGTAATAAATTAATAAAATGGGAAATAAACTACGAAATTGGTCTTAATTTTTTTTTATTTATGGCCTTAAAATGGTCTTAAAAAGTCTTAAATTTAACTTGAAGAAACTTGTAGGAACCT
>NW_023423161.1:0-1269 GCF_002922805.2 Oryzias melastigma
GTGCACTTTAGTGTGAAAGTTGTGTCTTTGTTGAGAGCACATTTCTGTTCATCCACATTTGTCTTGTGTGGGAAAGCACAGAGTGAGCTCTCAAAAATCTGCTGCATTGTGGGAATATTTGACATGTTTTGCAATGTACCTAAGCAGTTTCAGGGCAAATAAATATATAGGACAAGTTTCCCTTTTTAATCCAGCTAAAATACACAACTTTATATGAATATATGTTATTCGCAAACGAGATAGCAACTTTATTAGTTGAACAATGTTGATCAAAGTGCAACTGTGACTAGAAAATAAATAAGTAGACAGAAATGAGGGTAAAATAAAAGTATAAAACTTAAGGGTTTAGATAACAAATTATTTATATATATATATATATATATATCGACTTATATATAAGGCAATCAGGTGGATCTTTAGAAATTGACTTAACAAACATTTTTATTTTATTTTTTGTAAAGATTATATATACTATTATATATTATATTTTATACATAGTTAAATAAAAAGTGCATTTTATGTAACTTCCCACTATTATATATTAGTAAAAATTATATAATTTATATATATATATAAAATATATAGCTTATACTATCAAATGATAATAGAAATTATTCAAATTATATATATATATATATATATATATATATATATATATATATATATATATAGTATAATTTATATAATTTCTACTATAAAATAATAGTAGGAATTATATAAATTATACTATATATATTATATATAGTAAGACATGTAGTATACATTTTAATACAATGTTATGATTATTAGAATATGATTTTTTTGTGAGATACTACATGTATATAGATATCTTATTATCATTGTTATTCGTGGATATGAGGGACCATGGACATCCGCGAATCCGCGGATACAGAGAACGTCCCCCCTCCCCCGTTTTATCCCCTACCCCCCTGAGGCCAAGGAATGTCCTTTACCGATTCATACACCTCAAAACACTTCTGATCATGCGTTGTAAAAACATTTATTAAAAATATGAGAGTAATGCTCAACATGAAGATTTTTTTTAATTAAGAATAAAAGTAGCGTACTTTATGACACAGATAAAGAGTGTCTCTCAGTCTGTCTGTGCCGTAAAAACAGAAGAGCGAGTCCTTCATCCTGTTCTCCAGTGTGTATCTCTGCTCCTCAGCAGTACACAAATGGACACAAATATTTCATACAAGCATCTTTAGTTGTCAGAGTTATTGTGATCAACCAGGAGAGTTGCGTGACTGAAAAAAAAAAATCAGT
>NW_023423162.1:0-1296 GCF_002922805.2 Oryzias melastigma
AAAAAATTTTAAATGTTGTTGAGTTCTAATAATTACGTTTGATATTTTGTCAATTAAGTTTTGAAAAATAAAGTAATATTTGTATCAATGTAATGTGTCAATTGTAAAGGAAATCATTCTTTCTTTGTTTTAAATTTAAGTTAAAAAAATTGAATCAAAACATTTTTTTCTCTGAATTTGTACAGACCACCTAAAGCAGCAGGTGTCAAACTCAATCCCACAGGGGTCAAAACCTAAAACACACCTTAAGTCGCGGGACGAACAAGATAAATATTTATTGAACACACTAAGACTGAAATTTTAAAGCTTTAATAATGTAACTTTTTAACATTACTATGAATGAAAACAGGCAGGAATATATTACTCCATAATAAATCAACTTAAATCTTAAAAAACTTTCAATATTTTACTCTCCATTGAAATACATTTTGACGGGATTATATAAGTTAAAAATAAGAGCAAGATAACATCGGGCCATTAATAACAATAGAATTAAATTATCTGGAGCGCCGGATTTAAGTGCCTGGAGGGCCGGATCTGGCCCCTGGGTCTTGACTTTGACATGTGTGTTATATAGAGACATCAAAGTAGAAGAAAAAAAATTTAAGTAAAAAAAAGTTTTGTTTTGTTTTGTTTTTTTTAACTTTTCCTGTCCAACGGCTGAGCAAACAGATGAGTGTTGGGCAGATTTTACTTTTACAACATGGAGTCATTGATATTCTTACACACAATGTGGACTTTAGTATAATCACCTTATGTAATTTATGATAAACTTTATTTATATTGATTATGTTTGTTCATTTTTTTTTAATTAGTAGTTGAAGCCTATCAGAAATAATTTATTAGACATTTTTAAAGTTTGTTGGATTACACTTAAGTTATTTAAACCACAACCAAGACAAAGTGCAATAAATAATTGTAAAAGTTAAGGAAATACTGTAATCTAAATGTAATTTTATCTTTAATCACTCTGATTAGATTTGGGATTGGACCTGAATCCTATCTGAACTTCTGTGGTTTTTTTATGTACTTTTTTTCTTTTATTTCTGCATTTCAGAACTTCTAGTATGGAATAGGGGCTACATGGGGGCATGGTGGCTAATAAAACTGAGAAACTTATTTTAAACAAAAATAAACACCTTGCATCATATTAAGCCCCAAATTAATCTCATCTCACTTTTAAGATAGCCTTAAGGAAAAGATACAAACTAAACATGAACTTTATTTTTCAAGCTTTCATGGCATTAAGACCCCCCCCCCACACACACACACACACACACACATGCTGAGACATTC
>NW_023423163.1:0-1296 GCF_002922805.2 Oryzias melastigma
TTCTTTTCTCTTTTCATCCTGAATGCTACAATTTATCATACTGACCCTGTGTCATCCAACTTTTTTTAAGCAAGCTAAATTAAATGTGTCTAACCATGGTAAGAGTTACCAGGCTTCGTCTCCTGTCAGTTCTTGACAGTTTAAAAATTGTCTAAGAAATTAGTTAATACTCAAATGCATTTGTGCTTCTTTAGTCAGTGAAAAGCTTTTTTCCCTCTAAAGAATATATATATATTTACTTGCAGAAAACCTACATATAATGTTTTATTTTCATATGAAAAACATGTGTCTGGAAAAGGGGTGTGTAAGAAAAAAGTAAAAAATATATATGACCCATGTATACAGCACATAGTCACCTTTTATGTTTCTTTTATTCCACATATACAATTTTTAAAGATTTAATATAAAATTATTTTTAATTTTATTTATGAAAAGAATGAGAAAATGGCCACTTTCAAGAGTTTATCATAGTATGGGGCTTATGAGTCTTATATGATTCATATACATGTAAAACAAAGAATTTGTGCTGTGTAGGTCATGTAGATTTTTTTGATGATTTTTGTATTTCTTTTCAGAAAGTATACTTTCTGCACTATAAATACATTATCTATAACAGGGGTCTCAAACTGAATCGCACAAGGGGCCAAAATTAAAAAAAAAACCTTACGTCGCAGGTAGAACAGGATGAGCATTTATTGAATACTCTAAAACGAAATTTTGAACACTTTAAAACCTTAACTTTTTAACATAATTATAAATTAGATATACCTGCAATAATGCTAGAGTTAAAGCTCAATGCTGTAAGCTGGATTTGAGTGCTGAAAATGCTAGTGCTGATCACTGAAAATGCTGAAATTGATAGCTGAAAATGCTGAAGCTGATAGCCAGCTAAAATATTAGCTAAATACAAAATTGGCCTAAAAAAGAAAAAAAAAAACGTTGTTTAGCCAAAACAGCTCGCGTGTAGCTGGAAAAATAGCTACGGTTCAAAATATCCTTAAAAAAAATGAAAAAAGATAAAATTAGCCAAAACAGCTTGCATGTAAATATTGGCTAAACTTCAAAATGGCCTAAAAAACGTTTTAAAAAGCCTAAATTAGCTAAAATAGCTATCTTTGTACCTGAAATATCAGCTAAACTTCCAAATAGCCTGAAAAATCTTAGCAAATGCCAAAATTAGTCCAAAAAACTACCAGAATTGCATTTTTTAAAACTTTAAAACTGTAACTTTTTAACATAATTATGAATAAAAAAAAGGCAGGAATATTATTCGAGAATAAATAAACTTAAACCTTA
>NW_023423164.1:0-1295 GCF_002922805.2 Oryzias melastigma
GTCAAAGGACTTCAGATCGCCTCAATTGACTACTATTGACTTAACATTGATATAGGCCGCCTCCGCTGTGCAAATCGCGTTCGGTCTGAATGAGTCATCCTGAAGTCCTCTCCATTCAAAGAAACAAATAACAGCTCTTTAATAACAAATGCTTTTACTATGGACTAACCGTCAGGTTAGATATTGAGATATTTATGAAATGAACTTTTCTGAAAGTTCTCTTATATTTGCATTTCCTATTGTCTCTGGGAGATGAAAAGTAATTGCCTTTGCTTTTATGAGCCCACATGGTTCTGACATCTCAACTCTGCAAAAAAAGAGGTCAAGAAATTGCATTTGTAAGGACGGGGCTTTGCCTGGAAAATGGGGGTAATCCAGTCAAATGTAAATTACTTTCCAATGACCATGCCTCACAAGACCAAGCATAAAGCAGATCAAACAGCTTGAGACTGCGGGGTGACTATGTGCCCAGCCCCATGCTCAGTTTCAACTCTTTTACTCCCAATTATCATATCATTATCACAGTGTTGATTCTCATCTGCTGTGTAGTCAATTTAGTCCACACGGCACTCCAGGGAGTGCTAGACATGTCTTAGCCTGACAAGCTGTCTGCCCATTAATTCATCTGTTCCTTCATTTATGTGTTTTACATGAGAAACTGAAGACAAAGGCTCGGGACGGAGCATTAATGCTTGATAGTTTCACATGACGATTAACATTATTTTCTCTATTAGAAATAGTGTGTCTTTGTACCATGTACTCTGAAGTATGAACATGGAGTTTCTGGTATTTTTCATGTGAAAACTCTTTTAATTAGTGGAAAAAAATCAACGTAGACGCCTTTTGGATGAAACTGAAAGATCGTGTGGTCACTGAGCAAAACCTTCAGATTTAAAGCAACATATTGAGGTCACAAACGATGCAAAAATAGCTTTGAGGCTACGAGGAAGTCCAGAATCATTGGAGATGACGGCGTGGCACACATGTCATCCTGAAACATGCCAAAAGAAGGCTGTGGCATCTTCGCCGACTGCAGTGCACAGTCTTAAAATTAGTGGACAAAGAGACTCAGAAGCCACACCCCAGGAGGAAAAGAAAAGAGTGGCTTAATCAAAAGGGCGGCGGGGGGAGGAAATGAGGGGCTGTGAGAGCTCCTTAGAGACAGACATTAACATTTGATTGGCTGCCATGGAGTTGACTCCTACCATGCTGTCCATGTCTGTAGATGAAACGCTTTGATTAACTCCCCCAAAATAAGGGGTTGGGGTTCTTCCAAGGGGGTTCATGAAACATCA
>NW_023423165.1:0-1295 GCF_002922805.2 Oryzias melastigma
AACCTGCTGCATGTCCTTCCCATCTCGATCTCTCTGCCTTGCTAATTTCTTTCATCCCACCTGATTCCAGACAGCAGATCTTTTTTACTGCCTTTCCTTGTGTGAATGACAAATCTCAAGTCTTACTCCACTAAAATCTGCCGCATATGCTTCTCGTCTTGTAAGATTAAAAAGCAGCCCAACCATAAATATCCATTACATCATCACATTTTCAGGAGCATGTGGGCATTAATCTTTATGGTGCAGGGATGTACCTTCTTCTCCGAGTACGTAATGATGACCGTGTTCACTTTACACTGACACAAAGTGGTTGGCTAATACACCACACACCTTCTACTGATACATTAGGAGAAAAGTCAAACATTTTTGAGTCAAGTTATTCTTTTACACAGTAAAAATCAACGTATCTTCTGTAAAACGTTTATATAATAATTCATAAGACAACACTGGATACTGTTTTTTTGTTTTGTTGTGTTTGATCATCAGTGTTGTTTAAATACATTGCATAGTACTTGTTAAAAGTTAAACCATTTTGTTATGTTACCACTTGGACACTCAGAAGAACATTTAAAGAAGACCAGGACCACAAGGAACGTGTTGAGCTTCAACTTTTTTCTCTAGATGGTGAAAACTGTAACAAATATTCATAAAATGGATGACAATAAAAGTATTCAATCAACCCTTTAATGTAAGAATCCTATACAAATAACCCAAAAATATGTTAAATTGAATGTATATAAACAAAATTACAAACTGACAGGATTGCCTTGACAGAGCTTCAGTGTGGATGGCGATGGATACCTTAAACCACAGGCTGGATTTCATCGGGTCTGATAGCATGAAACTGGAAACCGGAAGTTTCCCTGAAAACCGGAAGTGACGCGAGAAAACAGGAAGTTGTTATTTTCGGTAATTTTACTTTTCTTTTTCTTCTGCTTTTCATATTTTCTTAAACTTTTTAATAAATCTACATCAACATATTAACTTAACTAAATTATAATTGCCTCATAGCAACACAACCTTCATGACAAATACTCTCAAAATTTAACTTACAAATGCATTATGTAGGTCTGTACTTAATGTTACTCTCCTTGCAGTTGAAGATCTCAACAAAGTAATTTATATGACTGGCAATTATGGCTTAATATACATTCTTTTTAATTCAGCTCTGTAATTTAGGTCCATATGTAACGGAATAAATGTGAATCCACTTGCATCAAGGGATTTTTTATTATTTTCTTATGGTATCTTGCAGAGGTGGGACCAAGTCATTGTTTTGCAAGTCCGAGTCAAGT
>NW_023423166.1:0-1295 GCF_002922805.2 Oryzias melastigma
TACAAGGACGTCAAGCAGGGACTTTATGCCCCGCCCATCGTATTTTCTACGTAACAAATATGATCTTTTTCAAACATCATTTATGCGTCTCCTCCTGATTCACAACAACTTGAATAAAAAATGATCAGATATTTGATTTTATGCTTCATTTTTTTATATATGTCCTCCATCATCAAAAAAATGCTGCCAAAAAACTTCAAAAACACAACTTTCATCGGAGTGGGTAATATTTACTAAAGATGAAGTTAGTTTATTTATAGTTCACATTAGTCAAAATCCCAGCCTTCTACCCGGTCTGGTTTGAAAATCTACTTCCACGCTGTCTCCATCCTTATGTCTCAACACCCTTTCAGTCCAAACATCCTTTTTGTGTGTTTACCCACAATAGAACAAAGTGTGGACAGACATGACACATCTCCATCAGCCTCTGCCTCTCTTGTCTGCCCTGATCCCCCGACCTGGCCTCCATTTATCAGCATTATTTGAACTAACCTCCGCCTGACTACCTGCATCCATTCACCGGTGGGGAGGGAGGGAGATGTGCTGGAACACGTCTCTCTGCGCTGGCCCTCAGGGAGTGCAGCAACAGCTCGGCCTATCGGTGCCGATCTATTTGCAACAGCCCCCCCCCACACCCACCCTTTCCCCATGGCACCTCGGCAGCTGGAGTGGCCCTGAGTAATGATGACTTAATAAATGGTGACACGCCATTGGCGGTGGAATGAGATGCCCATTGACAAGGAGCTTCCACGGGCTTTCAGCGCCTGATGGTAAAAATAGAGGCGGACATGAGACACCCTGCATATGAGGATGCGGAGCTCGGGGGACAGACGTCAGGAAGGTCTGGGTGTGTGTCCAGTGTCAATGTGCTGTTACTGATATGACGGCGTGTCTTCATCCTGTGTGCTGTTAATGCTCTGTGCCTGCGTTTAAGAAAATGATTAGCGTAACGCGATCCCTGATGTCTGTTTTACTCATCGCATCGGAAACGTCACGCCCTGGATTTCGTCCGCGCTGCCCTTTGACCTTCTTCTGCAGACCACCCTGCTCATATCCTACCTGACACCCCCCCAGCACTGCTTTTCCTAAAGTCGTTGCCACTGAAAGTACCACCGCCAGAAATGACACACAAAGTTCAAGGTGCTAAAACCCGACGTTTCCTTGATTTTTGCGGCACTTCCTCTTCCTATCGACTTCCTGTTCCCAAGCTCCACATCAGATCACATGCTAATCCAGGGGTCACTCAGCAACGCCTAACTCAGCAGAGGAAATGAAAGGTCAAGGAGGAAAAGAAG
>NW_023423167.1:0-1295 GCF_002922805.2 Oryzias melastigma
AGACTGCTCAGTGGAAACAAGGCTCAAGCTGTAGACTGCTGTTGAACTAGTGGAGAGAAAATATTAAGGTTAATATTAAGGTATTAATGCAGGTTTTTCTTCTACAGACAAAAGGTCATACTAAATACCTAAAAAAATCGCAAGGGTGAATTAGGTGTGAGACAGGGGTTTTGTACAGATTTTTTCTTTTTTCGTCCTTCACATTCTGCTGACTGTTCTTTCTTCTTTCTTTTGTTCTACGTAGGAACTGGAGCTGCGACGTCGACCCCCACGTTGTTACAGATCTTTTGCCAGGCGGAGCGGTCGTTGATTGCCTGCGAGATGTCATCGGCCGTTGGTAGCCCAATATCACGTTGTAGTGTACGAATGTAGTTCATACGACGATGACCACCAGGTTTGAATGTTCCAGTCGGGTTGTAGAATAGAGAAAGATGTACTGGTTGGTCAGATCTGCGAGCACAATGACGACATTGGTCGTGTGAGAGAGAAATGAGACATTCAGGGCCTTCCGCAGCAGCCGTGTGTACCGTTTAAAGAACGTTCTTGAGCAGCCGTCAACGACCAGCATTCGGATCCATACAAGAGAACGGATTCTACGGTGGCTCGGAAGATTTTCTTCTTAAAGTCGTCAGGGAGATTGTTGCGTGTTTCTTAAGGTATGACCCGACTGTTAGAAACAAGGTAATTAGACAATGAAAGAGTAGTTTGTGTGGGCGTCCTATGGGCACTTTTTGCCTCATTTCCACTGAGTGGTACAGACCAGACCAGTCCCCTCTTGGCCGGTTTAGAGGTTCAAGTGACCGTTTCCATTGAACGTTGGACCATCTAAAAGCATGAGGGGTGTAGACTGGCGACGGAGCTGTGAGTCAAAACGGTGAGAGAGAAGCTGCATCATCTGACTCAGAAATGGATGGAAAATTAAAAAGATAAATGTGGAGGATGATAATAATCCAGAGGAGGTGTTTACTATGGATGAAGCCCGCTTCTTAGATCTATAAGCCTTCATGAGCAATACTTCAATGTTCTTCAATAAATGTTTTACAAAGCACGATCGGGAGTGTTTCGATGAGTATGTACCGGTAACGGACATTCTAAGGGGGAATACTGGATGTAAAGAATTTATTATTCTTTGCAGGAAGATTGCGGGTTCAAAGAAGAATACAGACGAAACCTTCGGTTTGGATCTTGAGTCGGTGTCGTAAAACCTTTCTGCCATTTACATCGTGTGACGACAGAAGCTCCGCCCTCATGGATCCATTTCTCTTTACTATGGACCTACAACCAATGGGGGACCA
>NW_023423168.1:0-1294 GCF_002922805.2 Oryzias melastigma
GTTTTTGTCAATAAAGTTTGACTTTTTTGTCGTGTTTCTCTCTGCTATCGCAGATGAAAAAGACAAATATGAAGAACAGCAAAGTTCCTTAGAGAAACTTCCCATCAACACTTTTGGCCAATTGCCTGCCTGTTGAGCCCTATAAGCATTCTGGGTAGTATGGTTAAGTATGGGCGGGAACTAAACCCCAGGGATCTTCTGATCAGAGGTCAACGGCTCCATCTGATGATTGTACTTTTTTTTGTGTGGAGTCAGCAGATTTGGCAGAACAAGTTGTGACATTCATTGGAGTAACAAAAATGTACCAAAGATTATTACTTTTATTTATCTTTCCGTGATGTTTTCATCCAATATGGTGGAATCACATGGACAGTCTCTAGAGTTAGCTAAATTACTCAATGACATTTTGCTTTTTTTTAGCTTTACTTTTAGCTTCAGGGTGTACTCAGGGGGAGGGTAGGTTTACTGTAGTATCTTTATGTGTTCCTCCAAGGTAGAAGAGTCGAGAAGTCTTGAAGATCCATTTGCTGATATTGCACCATTAACATTTTGTAGTGAAGTCAGTGTGACAGAATCGTTTCAAAGCCTTGAAGGCAAAAATACTCGCAAGCTTTAGATCCTAGTGTTTCAAATTTTATTAGATTTTTTCCTGACCAGAAAATACACATTCATACCACCAATTTTTTAAAATCTGCTTGTTCTGGTTCGGAGGGGGTGGAGCCAAGCCTGGATGCTTTGCCAGATCGTCAGAGGGCCACATAGAGAAGGACAACCACACACAAACTCACATCCACCCTTAAGAACATATTTTTGGACTGTAGGACTGTACAGGTGCAAAAACGCTGCTGATGCCTAAACATGCCCAAACCAGTAATACAAAAAAAGTAATATTAAAAACACAACTTTTTTCAAAAACATTTCAATAATCATAGTAATAATAAGTTGCATTTATTAAGCATCTTTCTCAGAACTCCCAAAAAAGGATAAAAACACAAATTAAAAAACACAAATGTTTAAAGGTTTAAAGAAGTGCAATATGTCAGTACTGGTAGAATCACATACATCGGTATTGATAGTAACAGATATGTTGGTACTGGTAATATTGTGTATGTTGGTTCTGTGGTATTGTATATGTCGGCGCTGGTAGCGTCAAATACGTTGGTACTGGTAGTATCATATTTGTTAGTACTGGTAGTGTCAAATACGTTGGTACTGGTAGTATCACATACGTCGGTACTGGTAGTATTGCATACGTCGGTACCGGTAGTATTGCACACGTCGGTACTGATAGTGC
>NW_023423169.1:0-1294 GCF_002922805.2 Oryzias melastigma
ATATTTTTACATTTCTGAAAGCAAATATTAAATATTTTAATTTGGAAATTATGTCTTTTTATTCTTAACATTTTCTTTTTTTGTTAGCAATTTTGAAAATTTTTATCTCATAATTGTGACTTTTGCTTCCAATATTGTGGCACAAAAATCAATCCATACTTGTTCAGATTTATTGGAACAAAACTAAAATGTTTTCAACAGTCAATAATAGGGTTCATTGAAAATCTGCATGGAATCTATGGTTTTTATGAAGATTATTCACAGCTCACAAGTCAGAAAACCTCCCAGCAGATATGGCAAACCGAGAGAATCTGCGTTTACTTCCTATAACCGTGGACAAACATCTGCTGATATAATTAATCACTGATCAAAACAATTATTGGACAATATTCATTATACTCATAGCAGGTATATTGTAATATCAATAAAACGGCAAGAAGCTTCAGAAACATTCAAAAAGAGATTATTGTTTGTGTCATGGATTTTCCGTGGCCCACACGGAAAGCATTATAAAGCTTGGTGATTTTGGTTGTAAAAGACCCTAAAGCCAAAAAGACCGTCAGGAAAACCATGCACTGGTTTTACAGGTTTAACAGAGAGCGACAGATCATTAAAAATAAAAATAAAAAGTCCTTCAGCAAAGGGAAATCTGCAAATATGGAGACATCAAGAAGCCAAGTAAAATTATTGCAAAGTC
Source organism: Oryzias melastigma (assembly GCF_002922805.2). NCBI lineage: Eukaryota > Metazoa > Chordata > Actinopteri > Beloniformes > Adrianichthyidae > Oryzias > Oryzias melastigma. The sequence continues at coordinate 698 of NW_023423169.1, forward strand.
AAGGGACTTTTTTTTTCCCGCAACTTCCTTGTATTTTTAAATCAAAACTTTGCTGGAACACATCTCATAGATCGGTCTTTATTTACATCCAGATTAAAATCGCTCTTGTCGCGCAATCACATCTCGGTACTGTACATGTGGAAAGTCTCATACATAAACTCTAGACTTTAAAACAAAACTGAGGCCAAAAGCCTGAATATGGATTCAGGTTTCATCTAAAATTATATGGCTATAGACTTTCTTGATTGTGTGTGGCAACATCTGCGACATCTTCAAGCGCCCGGAAAAGTCCGCTTACATATGCGGGAAGCGCAGGTGAAAGTAACAGAGGCGAAGCAGGCTGCGCTTCTTTTTCTCGCTGGCGCTGCTGCTGTAACTTTCGGTCCTGGAACACTTGGTTCGAGCCCTGGATCGTCCCACCACCTCCACCCTATCGTCTGACCTGTAGACCCTGGAGCCCCACCCCCTGCTCACACCACGGTGCTTATCCGGTTGATAGGTTTGGATTTGGAGCTGCCCCCTGTACCGGTCGCTCCAGCCCCCGTCGCCGGCGGCCCCTGCTGAGGCTGCCCGGGGTGCTGGGGGGGGAGAGGGGAG
>NW_023423170.1:0-1294 GCF_002922805.2 Oryzias melastigma
TGTCTGCTTCTTGTTGCTGCGGTTCTGACTCGGCAGATTACAAACCGGTCCGCAGAACTTCGTCTGCATCCTCGGATACCAAACGACTGAACCTCGACCTACTCATCGGAGAGTCTAGCGGCCGCTTCAGTCTGTAACCGTGATGATGAATCCGTTGCATAATTTACTGCTAAACTAAAATATGATAAGCTAGGCTAAGCTAAGATAAAATTAGCAAGGATAAGCTAAGCTAAAATAACCTTATCTAAACTAAGCTGTGAGAAGCTAAACTAAGATAATCTAAATTAAGATAAACTAGGCTAAGCTAAAATAAGATAAACTAAGATAAGATAAGTTAAGCTAAAATATGCTAAACTAAAATTAGCTTAGATAAAATAAGCTAAACTAGCATAAGATAAACTAAGATAAGATAAGCTTAGCTAAGCTAAAATAAGCTAAACTAAGATAAGATGAGTTAAGCTAAAATAAGCTAAGCTAAAATAACCTTATCTAAGCTAAGCTGTGAGAAGCTAAACTAAGATAATCTAAATTAAGATAAACTAGGCTAAGCTAAAGTAAGCTAAACTAAGATAAGATAAGTTAAGCTAAAATATGCTAAACTAAAATTAGCTAAGATAAAATAAGCTAAACTAGCATAAGATAAACTAAGATAAGATAAGCTTAGCTAAGCTAAAATATGCTAAACTAAAATAAGATAAGCTAAAATAAGCTAAACTACCATAAGATAAGCTAAGCTAAGCTTAGCGTCTGTGTTAGTTTTTCATTCATTCATCCATCTTCTTGTCCACTTCTTCCCTCTCGGGGTCGCGAGGGTGCTGGAGCCTATCCCGGTTACTGATGGGCGAAAGCGGGGTCCACCCTGGACAGGTCTTCAGTCTGTCACAAGCTTTGTCACACTTTTTGATTATTATTCAGACCTTTCTTTTGTATGTTTTCACATCACATTTGAGCCAAAGTGTTTTATTTACTTTGAGTTTTTGTCCGTTTCGGACAGTTTTTTTTACTTGTAGTTTTGACGCCAAAACAGCCATTTTGTTTTGAATAATTTAATCTGTTTACATGCATCACTGTAAGAGAGTTAGATAACACATTATTGTTTTTTCGTATTAATTGTTCTTTTAATACAATTAACTGAACATGTTTATTTATTAAGTCATTGTGAAGACGACTGACAATGGAAACCTTAAAAGTGTGGACAGATTTTTCACCCTTTCCGTTTTTACGTTTGTAACACGTGTTTTTACTTTGATTCTTATGTCCATTGGTCTTAGTATTTATATATGTAGTATCATTT
>NW_023423171.1:0-1293 GCF_002922805.2 Oryzias melastigma
TTGTTTAATTATACACAGAAATCCATTCAGGTTTAGCACGTATGTGTGAAATAAAGCTGTTTTTACTTGTGCGAATGTGAAGTTTTTAAAGCATACCGTGTTTACAGTGCAATCAAAACGTTTAAATGTCGCAGGAGAAAATCCAAGATTCAAAAATAAAAGCTGTATGAGAAATATTGCTGAGCTGGAAACTGAGCTTTGATTGTGTAGAGGGGATGTGTCATAAAACAGGCCAAACTTTTTAGCATCAATTTATATTAAAGAGAAAAAAAAACTACAATATTCAAAAAGCTCTTGAAATTTTAGCTCAGAATTGTTCAAATTCTGTCATTTCATTCCCAGATAGTTGCTAGTGGATTGTGTGGATTGTGTGTTCGTTTGTGAAGGAATGTCAACAGTAAGAAGTAAAGGTCAAAACAACAGATTCATCCCCAAAAAAGGAAGTAACAATAATGATCTGACCTCTGTTGGAGGAACATTTCTCTGAGCGTACAGCAATAGTTGTTTAATTGATTGATATATGATTTTTTAATAGTTAATTGATTGATTTTGTTGATTTAGATATTAATTAGTTAATAGTTTTTTTTAAATAGGTAATTGATTGGTTAACTGTTTTAATGGTTGTTTCATTGATTTGGTTGATTGGTTTTATGAATGGTTGGTTCATTTATTGATTGATTGATTTGTAATAGTTGTTTGATTGATTGGTTTACTGCCTTCTTAATAGCTGATTGGTTGATTTAGTTGATTGATAAATGTATTGATTGATTGCTTTTTTGAGTTGTTAAATCGATTAAACGTTGATTGATTATAAAACGATTTATCTTAATTGTTTTTCATTGGTTGTTTGTTTTGTTGATCACTTTTTTGAATTGTTTAATTGATTGGTTGTGGTTGCCTTTTTGAATAGTTAATTGATTGATTTGTCAAATTTGTTGATTGATTGATTGTTTGGAACACTTGTATGTTTGTTTGATTGATTGGTAGATTGGTTATTTTTTGTAAACAGTTGTTTAATTGGTTGGTTGATTGATTGTATGAATGGTGGTTGATTGTGTTGATTGAGTGGTTTGTTGCTTTTTGAATTTGTTTGATTGATTATTTATTTGGTTGATTACAGTTTTGAATAGTTCATTGATCGATTTTGTTGATTTAGAGATTCATTGGTTGATTACTTGTTATTGGTTGTTTGATTGGTTTATTTATTGTGTGTTTGATTGATTGATTGATTCGTTGATTTAGTGTCTTATTGAATTATTAATTGATTGGTTGATTGATTGGTTGACGGACGGA
>NW_023423172.1:0-1293 GCF_002922805.2 Oryzias melastigma
GTAGCTAATGTGTTTCTTTAAAGTGCTCCTTTAATTTTTGTGAGCAGTGCATTTCATTTACATCTGAAGAATTATTTCTGGGTTCAGTGAGGAACTTTTGGAGAAAATTGGTGTCATTGTGAAGTTTAAGTAGATGTACACTGTTAAAGGAAACTCAAAGATTCTTCTCATGTTTGGCTTAAGCATCTAGAACACTCACAAAACCCATAGACACAGATTCCTTGAATTAATGAAGATAAAAACAAACCATACGAATGGTTAAACATGGCAGTGGCAGTTTGATGGTTCGGGGAATGAAGGCAAAAATTCTGCTTTTTACCCAAAAATCCTTAAGAAAAATGCCTGACCTTTTGTCTACTCCTAAAATTAACCAAAACAAAAATCTAAACAAACCAGCATGTCCTCTTCTGAATAAATAAGCTGGTTGGTTGGTAGGATGTTTGGTTGGTTGGATATTTAGTTGGTTCGTTGGTTGATTGCCTGGTTGATTGGATGGTTGGATGTTTGGTTGGTTGTTGATGGGCTGGAGCAGTCATGACATGAGTTAGATTAAGATTGTGTGCTAATATTGTGTCACAAAATATTTTTGAAGATGACTCAAATTAAAGTTCCTCCATAGATTAGTGAGCGACTCACTGACTCACTGATTTCCCAACTACTTTAATGTATTTGCTGTAGCTAAGACTGGCACAATGAGGTCTTATATGAGAAGCACATTTTTGTTTCATTTATGAGGTTAAATTCATTCTTTTGTTTTTAAAACAATGAAACAAAATGGCAAAACAACATTTTCTGTTGAATCATGTTTGTCTAATGTTGAAAATAATTTAAAGGTTGGAATAGTTTATGTGAGGAAGAGGCTGAGACGTTAGGATCCATTTGCAAATGGTTTCATGTAACAGAGCATGGTCAAAAGGCAGGCAATGGTCCAAAACACGGAGGCGAGGCAGAAGAACAAGATAACAGGCATGGGTCTAAAGCACAGAGAATTACACTAGCAAAAACTGCTCAGACTGACGGATAAACACAATCAAGACTTTGCATTAACATTCAGGCAGGAGTGGGTATAAATGCTGGTGGTTCTGATGAGGATGGTGATGAACAACTGTGCATGGAGAAGACTGAAGAGGTGGCTGATTGGAGTTGGAGTGAGGAAGTGTTATTTGCTGCTAAGGCTGAGACCACATTGGGGGAAAGCCAAACACACCTTTTTGGTGGCAGAATCATGATTTGGGCTTTTTAAATATGGGACATATAAGCAAGTTATTTATTGTTTAGAATTCCTCTGTATTT
>NW_023423173.1:0-241 GCF_002922805.2 Oryzias melastigma
TTTTGAGTTTTCGTGAGACCAAAAACAGATTTAAGAAAATGCTAAGCATGAGAGTATTGAATGTGTTAGCCCAAAACTGGAGTTTACATACACTTTTTATTGAACATGTATTGCTGAGGGGGCTGCACAGTGGCGCAAGTGGTTAGCGCTCTCGCCTCACAGCGAGAAGGCCCCGGTTCGACTCCCGTCTGGGACCTTTCTGTGTGGAGTTTGCATGTTCTCCCCGTGCATGCGTGGGTTT
>NW_023423173.1:326-1293 GCF_002922805.2 Oryzias melastigma
TCTGATTCGTCCCTGGTTTAACCTTCAATGTGCTTTCTGTGCTTTTTGAGTTTTCGTGAGACCAAAAACAGATTTAAGAAAATGCTAAACATGAGAGAATTGAATGTGTTAGCCCAAAACTGGTGTTTACATACACTTTTTATTGAACATGTATTGCTGAGGGTGATGTGGTTTTACTTTCTGATGGATGATATAATCGTCTTCTTCTTTAGAAACACCTGAAAGTTTTCTCCAGAATTTCCTGTGGAGGTTCATCGCTCCTCCTATCTGCAGACATTCGTTTCTTTCATTCATGTTCCCGCTTCCCTCCCTCTCTGAGGCCTGCAGCTGCTGCAGTTACATAACATCAGGAGGCACGTTCGAACTCAGATTCAAGTCAGGACGGCACGCTTTCCATCTTCATTTAGCATCGCCTGGAATCAGGAATTTATCTCCACATGTCGTTTAACAATCCTTGGAGAATTCTGGGAATTCCAGCTGGCATTGTGCAACGTAGAAAATATTTGCATCTACCAGGTACTCTGGGTCAAAGCTAAAAATAAAGCTCTAAAATAAATAGAAACTTAATTTATAACATTTTTAAGAGTTTACAACACACATAATGTTGATTTTAAATCTCACAAAAGCTTTATTTAAAATCATAGAGATCACAACTGGGCTCCAATGACATTAAAATTAAAATTAGTTTAAACATTTTTCTCTAAATTAATTACAGTGTAATAAGGCTTTGATCATTAAAAGCTTTAATGTTTCACATTCTACAAAAAACACCATAATCATTTTTTTTCTTGTAGAAAGTGCAAAAATCATCTTCAAGGTGTTCTGATAATTTTTTTTTAAATAAGTAGTTAAGAAATCATATGTAGATCTATTGTAAGGCGATGCTGAATTCTAAAACAAAAATGGTATAGTTTTTGGGGTTTTTTTGTGCAAAACAAAACATAAAACAAGTAAAAAAAAAAGCCAA
>NW_023423174.1:0-1292 GCF_002922805.2 Oryzias melastigma
ACAGTTTAAACAGTCACTTGTTAAGTCTGAATTTATTCAAAACAAAATGTCAAAGTAAGCATGATTTGTTTGATAACATTTACAATACTTTTGCACATTTTTTTAATTTATGAATGTAATAATTACATCTCATTTATCAGAGCTGCACACCTTTAAACTGCTAACTGGCCAACAGAACTTTACAGTAAAAATGTCCTCTACCAACAGAGTTCAGTCATTTCAGTTTTCAGGTAAATGTGCTGAAAATGTCTAGCTTTTAGATTCAATATTCAACATGCTATTGCACTTTAGAATTATAAACGTTTAAACAGACAAAACCATAAAAATGACTTCAAAAGCAACTCTTCAAAAACAGCAGGGAGACATTCAGAGCACCACAGGTTTAAGGCACTCATGGATTTGGATTAGCTTGTTAGGAGATCAGCTGCTAACATTTATTTTGTGTTTTATTTTTTGGCTAATAAAAACATAAATTCCAGACATCATTATTATATTTCAGACCCCTGAAAGTTGTTGATTTATTATTAATTACATCCTAACATGGTTGATCATCAATGCATAATATTCAGTCTTCTACTTTTCTAGTGAATCAGTACATCAGAGTATCATGATTTCCCAGAGACAGTCTGGAACTAAAGCAACACTGTAGTGTTGCAATGCTTTCAAGGCAAAATCACAGAATATTAAAGTGCAAAGTGGTGATTAACAACGCGATAAGAGCTGGATGAAACTATCAAATGACAGCTCTCAAGTCACGCTATGAACTCCTTGTAGCTGCTGTCTTCTGCGTTGCAGACAACAAGGTGGACTGGATCACGCTGAGCCTCACAGTTTGGATTTGGGAGTCTTTTCCAGGAGTATCTTCATATCCAGTAGAGCGTCCTGCACTGCCTCAGCCAGACGCCCCGCGTTTGTTTCCTTACAGCTGTTAAATGATGACACAGCAAAATTGATGTGGTCCTCCATAGGGTTGTAGCATACACCATACCCATTGGGTACAACCGGACCAAAACACATGACGCAGTCGGTCTTGGAGGGTACCTAAGAGGAGAAGCCATTTAGTCAAACGTTGTCCCATATGTAGCTTTCATTTATTGGTGTCTAATCATACCTGGCTGGTGGACAGTTGATAGTGTAGGGCTTTAGCGTAGGCAGGGTCTGTGAAGATGGCAGGAACACTAAGATCTTCCTCAGCAGCCTGCATCTTCAGGCCCAGCAGATGTCTGTCTATGGCTTGGCCACTGATTGCCTATGAAGAACGACAAAACTATTTGACAACAATAATAACTCCG
>NW_023423175.1:0-1292 GCF_002922805.2 Oryzias melastigma
TCTTAAGTGTAACATGAGATCATTTAATGAGTTTTATTTTTGTCTCAATATTCTGTCACAAGAAACTCATCATCTGACTAAGAACAAACCAGAATCTGAATAAATCAGGGGATTGCTGACTTTTTGGTTTTTATGTCCTTATTTTTGTGTTGTAGTTCAGTAAAAAAGTGTTTCTTTCTGTTCCAGTTTTGCCCACAGTCACATGGAGTTTGAGTTCTCCTCTGTTTCTGCTTCGCTCAGTTTTCTCTCAGGTCACTGCGGTTCTTCTGCCTCGTCTGTGTTCAGCTTCCCTCTGATTCAGGATTTGTTTTGTGTCGCACTCGTCATCATGTGTTTTCATTGTTTTCTTTTATTCATTTCATTCTTGAGTTTTATCTCCTCAACAAGACGTTTTTCATGCTTCTTAATTTCTCACCTCATTAAACTCATTAAGATTCTTTCTACAAACAAATATTTGAAACTGATGACTTTGTTGCTCATCTTAATTAAAGATTTTTAAAGTCACTGCTCTTGAGAAACATTATTATTAATATTAATTTTACATAATGTGTTTAAGTATTGTTGGTGTTTTGCTGCTGTTTTAATGTGTGAACAAAATCCTGTCTCTAAAACAAACTCAACAGAATTCTGGAGGTAAAAATTGGACTTCTTTAGTGGTTTATGAAACTTGGATTTGTGCCGTTGAGAAATGTTTTAGGTGTTCTTCAGATTCCTCAGCTGAATGCCAGGAGGTGACCTCATTCTGCCACAGTGAGGCTCGACTGTAGAAACCTTCAGAGTACCTGAGTCCTGCGCTAAGCAGTTTGGATTTAGACTTTAGATTTAGGTATATTTCAAACAGAAACAACACAAAAAGAAATGTATTATTTTTCCTAACAAGAAGAAGTAAAAAATGATTAAATAAAAACAGTATTTTAGTTTTCTTATTGACTGACAAAAAATGAGAATACTTTACACAGTGGAAAGTGGACGTTGACTTTTGTTTTCATAAGTTTCCATTTACTTTTAGAGTTGAGTGACGAGCACTTTGTGTTAGAAAAAAGTTTGACTAACTAAATAAATAGCTAAGTAAAGAATAAATATTTTGTTTTAATGACTTTTTTTACTTTTGAAAACCCTAAAGTGTATTTTGGCTCATTTATCTATCAGGGAACTTTCATTAAAACCTTTTTTAACTTTATATTTTGATCATTAACCAAATGTCATTAGCATTCTGGGGTCAAAATACCAAAGACAGACATTTTTTAAGGAGTAAAGTCGCCACTTCAGTTTAAAGTCCCACTCTGATCATC
>NW_023423176.1:0-1292 GCF_002922805.2 Oryzias melastigma
CATCAGTGATCCATGCTGGACAGAAGGAGCAACAGGAGATTTCCATAGTTTGAGTCTCTTGGCCACTAGCATTCCCAGTTCCAGAGGTCGCTGCATTGGTCCAGGGATGTTCTTGGTTGTCTGTGAGCAGCCAGAGATGGGAAGTTCTGCTTCAGAACGGAGGGGTGTTTTGTAGGCCTTAGAAAACCAGTCAAAGATTTTGGACCAGTATCCAGTTAGGGAAGAGCAGAACCAGAAAGTATGAGACAGTGTGCCCTGTGATACCTTACATCTGTCACAAAAGGGGGAAACTGAAGAATAAATGCTGTGCAGCTTAGCTTTGAGTAGTTCAAACGATGGACAGTCTTAAATAAAATTAGTTGATGCCTCGAGTTAATAGAGCAAGAATGAACCCTAGACAAACACCGATCCCACATTGAGTCAGATAATTCAATACCTAACTCCTCCCTCCAAGCGTCCCTAATTTTCACAGTGTGTGCCACCATGGAGTCATCAAACAAATGCACAATTTTAGAAATGAGATTCCTGGAGTCCGGCGGGCTCCTTAGCACATCAAAGATCTCATGCACCACAGGAAGTTTCCAAAAAGGATGTATTTTTGATTGGATGTAATGCCTGACCTGTAAGTAACGAAAGAAGTGAGTTAGGTAAGTTGTATGACTGAATGATGGAAAATCCCCGTTAGTGTACAGAGATCGAAGTTAAACCCTTCCTTCTCCAATCATGGTAAGATTAGTCAAGCCAAGGAGGTGAAAGGAGAGGTTCTAACATATGGGTGTGTATATGGAGGTACTGTTACAATTGTTTGTGAATGAAATAAAAAAGGAAAATCTGCTTTCTGAGTGAAGTCGGGATTTCCGACGGTTCCTGAAGCTCACACCGTTCACTGCGCATGCTCAGATCTCAAACACGGATTTTCTACTCATTTATGTACATAAAACTTTGTAAATATGATTAAAGTATTAATACCAAATCCTGTTTTTTTTGTTTTCTGTTTGTAGACCAAATCTAATAGTTTGGAAATTTAAAAGGAGGAAATGAACATTATTACTGAAAATCAGACCAGAACATTTAGATGTCTTACATGATTAAAAAAGATGATCAACTGTTTCTATGTTGTTGCTGCTAAAAGTGCACGTGTTTGTGTCAATACTGCATTTATTATGAAGATAATCAGATGGATAAACAGCATTTAAGATGGTGAAGGGATTTTCTTTTGCTTCTGGTGGAATTGGAAAATAAATATGTTTTGTTGGATTGTAATCTCTAAACGTGTAATTTCTTTTTAGTTG
>NW_023423177.1:0-1292 GCF_002922805.2 Oryzias melastigma
CGTGCAGCTGTGCGCACGTAATATAAAGCATAATATAAAACTCAGGCATTATTTTTTATTACTGAAGTACCGCAATAAGCACCGAAAGGGAACCGAAACCGAAACCAAAGAACCGCGGTAGCGCCGGAACCGCATCAGATCCCACCGGTGCCCAACCCTACTTGCCAGTCACCGCCTTGCAGCATACCTCCACAGTAAAAAATGTTTTACATGACGTTGATACAGGCATTCAAAATTGGTCAGCAATACGTAAAATATCCCAACAAGGATTCCAAAGCACAGTACTTCAATTTTTTCCACCTCAAATTGCTCTGCCCTGCCCCCGTAATTCCTGGCCAATGAATGAAAAGAGCTTTAGTCACGTGGTTTTGTTTCCAGGCTTTGTTCTGGATCAGGAAAGTCCGGTAGACGGCAGTCTGAATGCAGACCAAACACAAGATTCAGGACTTGATCCAAAACAAATTAAGCGGACTCGGTCCGGTCCAAATGATTTCTTTCAGTTGAAATTCGCCCCAAGACAATAGAGGGTAAAATAAAAATCAACACGGCATGCTAGTTTACTATGAATACCATCACACTTTAAATATTCACCTCAATTAAAAAAGCACAACTTCTTATCAGAACTAATATAAATATATATGTATATATTGGTGCTGAGATCACAGTTGGTGGTGGAGTGCTTTTAAGTGTCATAAAAGAAGTGGCTCAAAGTGGTCAAAACATAAAAAACCACCTCTTAATAATGAATCTTCAAGTAACACAGCCACCAACTGTGAAATTAATACCAACACGCAGAGGAACTCTCTCCATTATCATAGTTTGAAAAGATAAAATAAGAAAGTATTACACAGCAGAAGAAGCCCTGCCGATTCCCTGAATTGCACTAGATTCACACATACAAACTCAAACACACATTCTTTGTCTAAAACTTTACTGTGTGCGATTAAAGAAACCTGAAATTACAGATGTACTGCTGGAAGTCCCCTGTGAAAGGACAATATCAATTCTAACAAAACACAAACACCATCAGTCCATTTGTGCAATTTACTCCAAACTTTCTAAATGTATACAAGTAAAGCAGCTCTGTGTGGCTTCCAAAAAGATACATTATTCCTGCGGAGAGCCAATTCCAGGTTCTTGGGAAAGGTCACCCAGAAAGAGGAACATGATTGGTGAGTGATTATTTGCAGTCAGTCATCGTTGCGACATGAAAATCCATATGGAAGAAGAGTTGCCCCTCACTGACTGCTTGATGCGGACCAATCGATAGTTAAGGAAATTGGTCCAGCATA
>NW_023423178.1:0-1292 GCF_002922805.2 Oryzias melastigma
GATACTAAAACAAGCTATGCGTGGAACCTACAGATTTACACAGGCAAATCTGCAAGTGGCATCCCTGAAAAAAACAAGGAAAACGTGTAGTCCTCGATTTGACTACTGGACTGCAGGGTCACAACATCACTTGTGACAGTTTTTTTTACCAGCTATGACCTTGGACAAGAACTTCTCAGGAGGAAACTCACCATGGGGGGCACAGTAAAAAGTAAATAAACCTGAGCTGCCCGCTGAAATGTTGCTGGTGATTGGTTGTTGTTTATTTGACCTTGCAAATCTTTGTAATTTTTTATTATTTATGACTTTTATGTTTTTACACATTGTTAAATATTGTTAAATATTAATGCTCTATTGTCTGGAAAAAAGAAGACTTGTTTTTGCCCTTTTTTTGAAGTAAATATATACGGGCCCAAAATGACCCGAAACACCATAGATGTTACTATATTTGATAATATTAAAATTGAAATCTTTTTTTTTGTTGAACATTTAAGAAATGTGTTTTAATATCTCTCAGTTACACTCAGGTAACAGAACAACTGATTATTTCATTGCCTTCTTCTCTGAAGGTTCATTTGACCATTTTTTAGACATTGAAAACGAGGGGTATGCTGCTAAAACAAAGGCCCAGGGGGCCACAAAGGAATATTAAAACCAATCTTTTCATGGATAAGGGAGCCCAACTAGCTAAACAAGAGTTAAGAAAAACATTGGATGATAAAAGATTGTTTTTAGGGTATTTTATGGCTGATTTATTACATGGGTCCAAAATGACCCGCTAACACCACAGATGGCAGCAGAAAGCTAACACCAGAGGAAGGTTAAGACATAACCCGCCCCATAAACCACAACACTTGAGATATCTTAAAACTGTTTGACAGACAAAGCACCAACAACTGTGTCTTTGTCAAACCCCAAATAAAATCCATAATAAATCTGAACATCAGTCTGAGGACACTGGATGCAGCACTAAACAGCCTCTCAGTGTCTATGCTTGAACTCAGAGCAGACAAATACCTGAGAATGGAAACAACATTGGAGGTTCAGTTCATTGTTATCAAACACTAAAAAAGAAATGCAGAAAAAAATAGTTTTGTTTTGCTTTTTCCTTTTTCTCTTCTTCTTTTTGTTTGCTTTTTCTAAAGAGAAATCAATGCTAACATATGGATACAATATCAAAGTCACAGGATGAATTAGAATTTAAAATATAAAACCCTGGGAAAGAAGTAGATAACAACCTATCGGCAGTTTTAGGTAATGACTGTAAATATTACAGTGAACAGGAATCAAAT
>NW_023423179.1:0-1292 GCF_002922805.2 Oryzias melastigma
GGCTGCGATCTACCTCAATGCCAGCTGATATTACAGGTGGAACACTGTTTTCATTAATAAAAGATTAATTTGCCTGTGGTAATTATCCACTCTAAAGTCATTACTGTTGTTAAATAATGTCACAATGCTGTCAGACTCTTAATAATTGTTGTCATTTTATCTGTAGTGACAGGAAATGACCTGAACATGGCTTGTGAACGAGCTCGAGTCACAATAGAGGAGACTCCATCCAGTCCCGCCACTCACAAAGTAAGAGTTTCCTGTTATTTTTCTACATCTTTTTAAACTCAGGTTGACATAAATGTCAAACGGTGTAAATGTTTATTTCTATCCAGTTATTTGATGCTGTTTACTAATTCTGTCCCTCCATGTTTGTCATGCTCTTGTCCTTTTAGTCTAGTCTGAAAAAGAACGTTACAATGCAGCACACTCCATCGGAAGTGTTTCATTACACTGACAGTGGAGGGCAGTCTGACGCCGTCCACCTCGGTAAGAGCAACACAATCCTCCAGGCTGCCAAGAGAGACTTACAGGGCATCATCCAACTGCAGGTACATGCATCCTCAATGTATTCCATAATTTTAAAATAATTTCTTATTAATCTTAAATGATTTTTACTATTTTAAATCCCACACTTTACTCTTGTAGGACCCTGGGCTTCTTGAAAGAAGAGTCACCCTCCATCATGTCAAAGCTGGCTCTGTGATAGCTCGTCAAGGAGACCAGGTTAGAACAACATTCCCACAGTTGCAGCTTTCTTTCTGGTCTCTGTGATCCATGATCCTCTGAGACTCTCCCTAGCAAGAACGTAGCCACAGGAGGTCTTTCCTTCCTGAAATTGTCCAACTCCTCTTTGAAAACCAACATACTTCATAAAACCACCAGACAGCATCATGTATTTCAGTTACACACTGCTCATTTGCACTGCACAGTTTTTTGGTTGCATAGATTTTCTGTTTTTTGTCTGTGTTGAAATTTGGTGATCAGAGTTTTGCTGAAAATGACATTTTCCCCTGGGATAAATAAAGGACAGGTATTGTGATCATTTTTTTAAATTGATTTGATAAAGAAAATTAGTAGTTGTTTTTGCATTCCCTCACTATTTAGGATACTCTCCGTTTTTTGAGGTGTTTGAATCCACAATTCCAAAATCCAGTGCCCTGGAAATATCCCAAGAGTCTCAGAAGAAAAACTAGTGTATATTAGTGCTCACTAGATGGACTAATGTAGGGTTTGAACAATTTGTAGTGGACCATAGTATTCTGATTGGTCGACTCCGTTGTGACTATGGC
>NW_023423180.1:0-1292 GCF_002922805.2 Oryzias melastigma
CACAGTCATGTTGGAAGAGGAAGGCCCGCTCAAAACTGTTCCTACAAGGTTAGGAGAATGGAATTGTCCAAAATGTTTCTTTCAAAGTTCCTTTCACTGGAACTAAGGGGCCAAGCCCAACTCCTGAAAGACAAGCCCACACCATCATTTCTCCTCCACCAATGCAGTCTGAAACGTCCCGTTCTCCTGCAGCCTCCAAACCCAGACTGGTCCATCAGATTTCCAGATGGAAAAGTGTGACTCCTCCCTCCAGAGAAGGCGTCCAGTGACGGCGTGCTTTACTCCACTGCATCCACGCTTTACATTGTACTTGATGATGTGTGTCTGGATGCAGCTGCTGCCATGGAAACCCATTCCATGAAGCTCTCTGTGTACTCAGACTGATCTGAAGGTCACATGAAGGTTGGAGCTCTGCAGTGATTGACTGTAGAAAGTCTATGACCTCTTTGACCTTCATCATCCTCTGACCTCTCTCCATCAGTTTACGTGGTCGACCACTTGTTTCTGAGTTGCTGTTGTTCCAAACTCTTCCATGTTGTTCTGATAGCGCTGACAGTTTAACCATTCCCAATTCTTTAATTTCGACCTCCGTCCCCTGAAAAGGGGCTAACCAAGTGGATAAATGGCAGCCATCCTGTGTTTCATCATCATCATCATTTTGGTCCTTCTTATCTTCATCATCGTTTCTAACACCCATCTCTTTCACCATGATACTCCCAGGGCTTACCACCAATCAACAGATGAAGTGAATCTTGCAGTTCATGTAAGTAGTTAAACTATTTCTCTGATTTTAATAAAACCCGGTCCTAGTATGAAGTTGACACTAGATGCTGCAGGATCAGACCTGTTCCATCATGGAGCGGCTGGACGACAGGGGGTGGACTCGTCTGTAGCGCCCCCTGCTGTACTTGTCCTGTATGAATTTTGACCTCTCTGCATCTGTAGATTTGGGGTGCAGCTGCTCGGCAGCAGGCACAGCTGGAGCCCACACCTGATTAGCCAGCTTGTTCCCATAGGTGACAAACAGCTGAAAAGTTCAGAGGGTTAAAAGATTAAAAACATAAAAAAACTTAATTTTCCGGCTTGAGCGGTCCACATCCTTACCTGAATGACTGGTTCAGTCCAGATCTTGGTGTCTAACCACATACTGCGCACCTTGGACAGGTTGTTACTCAGGTTTTTATGGTGATCTGACAGCAGAAAAGAGGCAGTGAAATTCAGACCTAGATCACCTGAGCTTCCATCAGACTAGTGTCCTTCACCACTAACTAACTTTCAACTCTCACATAAAT
>NW_023423181.1:0-1292 GCF_002922805.2 Oryzias melastigma
CTTCAAGATTGACAGGTCAAAAGATTTTTTAAAGGAAGGCAAAGGCAGCAATTCAGGAGTGAAAAAGTAAGTGTTTGACAAATTTATATTATTAATTTAGTTGATGGACAACATTTTCTAAATTTGATATTTTTTTCCCACAATTTGAACAATGCCTCACAAGTTCACTTGCCACAGATTAGTCTGTTATGATTGTAGTTCAAATGTTCACCATACAAAAAACCTTGTTTGATTAACCTAAAAAACAAAACAATTGAGTTTTTAATTAAACACATGTCTGTTTGTTTTTTTCATTAGAACTAAACAGAGTCTGGGAACTGGAACTGGATATCTATCCAGCTGTGTGTCCTTCAGCAGTGACCAGTCAAATTTTTTTTTCACTAAATTCAAAGACATCAGTTCAGGAGTGGAACAGTAAGTGTTTGTCAGGTAGAATTTAACAGTTTCAGCTCCTAAAGATGAACTTCTCTAAATGCAGGTGAGAGAACCAAACATTAGAAACAACCTTAAACCAGTTCACTCTAACTCTGATTCATCTGTGAGATCAGAAAGAATGTTTGAGTGGAATTATTGCTGTTCTGATGTATCTATGATCAGAGATAATCTTATTCCAAAAGAACTCATATAACACCATCATAAAAGAAACTTACTTCTAATAAAACAATTTTTTTCTATCAGGATCCATCAGAAGCTCAGAACTGGATCAGAACCCAGCTGTGTGTCCTTCAGGAGTGACCAGTCAAAGCATTTTCCTATCAACTTTAAAACATCAGCATCTTATTCCGCAGAGAGGTGAGCTGTATGTAAATGTTGAATCAAAGTCTAGTGACTGGAATGTTTTCATTGCAACATGTGTCTGATGTGAGTTCAGCTCTTTCTTACAGACATTTCTATCTTCATGTGAGTACCAGTGAGTGCTGGAGCTTTTCTACAAACACAACAGTAATGCTGAAAGAATGGAAATTCATTTTCAACATTTACATTCACTGTTTTTCAGGTATAGGTCCATACATTCCACAACAGGAAGATCAGATCCCACTCTTTGTTCCCCCAATTCCTTGTTAAGACACTTTTTCATCAAAGCTTGATTCCTGCAATGATCTACCAGAATTAAGCCTCTACAGATCCTCCAAAAGACTGCTGCATGTCTCTGATTTCCTCTTAAAAGAACACGTCACATCACTGTTTAGATCTCTGCGCTGGATGTCTGTCAATGCCTGCATCCAATTCAAAGTCTAAACACTGTAGATTGGTCGTCTCAACAGCAATTCAATTCAATTCAATTCAATTCA
>NW_023423182.1:0-1291 GCF_002922805.2 Oryzias melastigma
AAACAAGGCAGACAGACAAAGCAGTTTCTGTGCTGATGAAGACGTAGAACTCCCTCAGAACACGACCAAGATATTCTATTTTAAAACTAGCTGTACTGATTTTGGATTCTTAGATATTTACACAAAAAACAACTGCGTGTGCATGTTTTAACTTTTTTTTCTTTCAGATTGATCAAAAATGCAATTTTACATGCAAAACAAGAAACTAAGCTGGCATTCAAGTGTTACTTCAAACATCTTTCAATCTATTTTCAAGGTTTTCCCAGAGGTCTTTTAATCTTGGTTATGCTGTTTTTAGTTAAAATAATAAAATAAAATTTCTAGAACATAGTTTCCCCAAAAGTTCATTAGAAATTCACCTCTGAGTTGTACGACTGTTGGGACATAGTAAGCCTGCCTTCATTTCCCATCATCCCTTTGTTTACACTCTTCCACTAGCTTACAGCCCCTCACAACATCAACCTAATATTGTCTTTGAAGGGAAAAAAAAATATTTATTTAAGAATATTTTCATTGCAGCTTTTTTTGGTAAATATACTCAAACTGAAAAACTTTTTTTGTATTACTATGTATTACTATGTTTTTTTTATGAGCTAATGTCTTCTGTCCTGTTATTCTAAGCTAGTTAGGGTCATTTTAAGCAGCTTTTATTTGGCTTTTCTTTTTAATAGTTTTTTTTTTCCTGAAGCAAACAGTTAAATATTTTGTTTGTCTTGTTTAATCTCATAGCCTGAATTGAGCGTTGATCCTTCAGGTTTGCCTTTACAGATTTTGCCTTACAAAAATAAAAATGTTCAATGAATCAATGAATGAAAACGACTATTTACAAACATGTAAATTAGAAAGAGTAATAGTAATAATAATTCATGGTAATAGTAGTAGGGGATTACTTTTGACTAACATCAACAGGTAAATATGAAATATAAACCTACAGCTATGTTCACAATATGCATGGTTGGAGGTGTTTAGTACACGGTGTTCACACTTGACAAGCAGGGAGGGGCTTCTTCTTCTTTTTTCTTTTTCTACTGTTTTTTAGCGCATGTCCGCCACCTGCACTTAGAAGAAGTTGGTGCAAAATGTGAAAGTAGTACAAATCTTGGGAATCTTGCTCCAGACTTTATTCTTTTACAGCTCTATTCCAATAAACAGTTTCAAGGGAAAGTATGTGAACCCTTTGGGAGTGTCTCAATTTTAGTATGAAATGGACACATGATATGTTTTTTTATGTCTATCTGAATCACAGCAATGGAGAAAAACATTGCCTGCTGAATTCACACCAATTTATGTG
>NW_023423183.1:0-1291 GCF_002922805.2 Oryzias melastigma
CTGGACCGAGTGACCCCAAACAGGAAGTGCCCTCTGGCTCCAAGAGGTCAAAATCCCATTGACTGCTACTGAGAAAACAGCTTTTACTCAGTCGTTCTATTATTCAGAATAACCATTGCTGCTCTGATGCTTTTTTAACATGTTTGGCTAATCCAAATGTTTTTAAATATTTTTTGTGGAGTTATTCAAGCTATAAACTGACCAATCAGATAACTCAAAAGTTTGTGGTCTCACGTTGAAGAATTCAAACTTTCAACAAACTCATCCCTGATTGGCAACAGTAGTTTCCATGGAAACATTTTCTCAGACTGATTTGGACCAATCACTGCTTACTGCTGTCGTCCAACATAGCAACGTGTATCCAACGCATTCTCACTCCCAATTCCCTTTTAACGTTTAGGGTGGGCCCCCACAGAAGAAGTTTGTTACCGCGTCTCGAGGGTTGGGGACCCGTGATTTCATGGGAACAGTCTTCACATGAAAAAAAACTAGTTGGGGATGCCCAAAACATGAAAAAGTGTCACGGAGGGGGCCCAAATCATACGTCCATATATGACGAGTTGGGAGTGAGAATATGTAAGTGTATCAGGAAAAAATGGCCACTGAGGTGACTTCATGTGGTTCAAGTTGGAAGTAAGCCATTCTCTATGGGTGACGTCACACTCCCTCAGTCGGTCCAGTTCTCATATACAGTCAATGGTCACAGACACCCCCACCTCCCCATGAGCTGCCTACTTCAGTCAGAGTTTATCAAACAATTCAGCAGCAGACTCATTTTATCAGATCCACTACACATCTTCTTTGTCCTGTTCTGCTGTTTTATGATCAATGAAATAAATGGAAACTTTTTCATAAACTCTCAGAGTTCAGAATTTTAGCAAACATCCTCAAGGTTGTTTTTTTAAGCAAATATAATGTATTTTTACTCTGCTTCTTCCATGATTTAATTAAAAGTTGGCAGATTTTGTTTTTACATTTAAACATTCTAAAACAACATTTTCAGCGTTTTGCATTTCTTGAAGCCGTCAGCAGCTTTTGTGGTGTCCTGTCTTTGTTTGCAGTGAATTTAGACTACAGAAAGTTCCTGAAGGCTCTTCAGCGTTGCATCAGCATCTCCAGCGTCGTCAGTCTTGCAGCAGATCCTCCTGCTTTCACTTCTGAAGATTTGCTTCTCAAATTCAGATTCTGAGACGATCAGGCAGCTCCAGCGGAAGATCCTGGCGTGTGATAGCATGCAGGAGGGGCTCTGCGGCCGCAGTTGGAACAGTGTCTGACTGTTCTGCTTCGGATG